>NC_079363.1:1281963-1547684 GCF_029582105.1 Oenanthe melanoleuca | reverse complement strand
GACTGACTGGTCCCAGTACCAGGACTGACTGGTCCCAGTACCAGGACTGACTGGTCCCAGTACCCAGCTCTGACTGGTCCCAGTGCCGGTACTAACTGGTCCCAGTACCCAAGACTGACTGGTCCCAATGCCCAGTGCTGACTGGTCCCAGTGCCGGGTCTGACTGGTCCCAGTACCCAGCGCTGACTGGTCCCAGTACCCAGCGCTGACTGGTCCCAGTGCCGGTACTAACTGGTCCCAGTACCCAGGACTGACTGGTCCCAGTACCCAGCGCTGACTGGTCCCAGTGCCGGGTCTGACTGGTCCCAGTACCCAGGACTGACTGGTCCCAGTACCCAGCGCTGACTGGTCCCAGTACCCAGCGCTGACTGGTCCCAGTGCCGGGTCTGACTGGTCCCAGTACCCAGCGCTGACTGGTCCCAGTACCCAGCACTGACTGGTCCCAGTGCCGGGTCTGACTGGTCCCAGTACCCAGCGCTGACTGGTCCCAGTACCAGGACTGACTGGTCCCAGTGCCGGGTCTGACTGGTCCCAGTGCCGGGTCTGACTGGTCCCAGTACCCAACGCTGACTGGTCCCAGTACCAGGACTGACTGGTCCCAGTACCAGGACTGACTGGTCCCAGTACCCAGGACTGACTGGTCCCAGTGCCGGGTCTGACTGGTCCCAGTACCAGGACTGACTGGTCCCAGTACCCAGCACTGACTGGTCCCGCAGGCAGGGGGGTGGCAGGGGGTGGCGGCCCCCCGAATATATTATTATTATAATTATTATAATTATTATAATTATTTCCCGCTCTCGGTCTGTGCGTGTCTTAGGTTCCTTTTCTGTTGGTCCGTTCGTTGTTTTTGTTCCTCGTTCTGTCGCTCCGGGGGGGCCCGGGGGGGTCCCGGGGGGGTCCCGGGGGAGGGGGGGGGCGGGGCCGAACTCAGCACTTGAACAGCAAAAATATAAAAAGAAAGAATAAACAAAAAAAATTTAAAAAAAAACCCAAAAAAGAATTAAAAATGTTTTTTAAAAAAAGGAGAAATAATCCGAGAGTTGCGAGGTTTGAGCTCCACCCCCGGCGCTCTGCGGGGGGATGGGGCGCGGGGCGATGTCCCCATTGTCACCTTTGTCACCTGCGGCGGGCGGGGGAAGAGACCTCGGGGGTGACAGCGGGGCGGGGGCGCTGGGACAGCCCCGGGGACGGGGGGGGACACAGGGGGACAGGGGACACCCCACAGGCCCAGGCTGGCACGGGGACAACGGCCCCTGGAGCCTTGGGGACACCGGGCATGGGGACACCGCCACTGCCACACGTGGCCCCATGGCACAGCTCCCTGTGCGATGTCACCGTCCCCAGGTGTCGGGGACAGGGCT
This sequence comes from Oenanthe melanoleuca, assembly GCF_029582105.1. Classification (NCBI taxonomy): domain Eukaryota; kingdom Metazoa; phylum Chordata; class Aves; order Passeriformes; family Muscicapidae; genus Oenanthe; species Oenanthe melanoleuca. Next base: position 1,546,323 of record NC_079363.1, on the reverse strand, counting down.
GGGGACACTCGGGATGAGGCTGGGGACACTCGGGATGAGGCTGGGGACACTCGGGACAGAGCTGGGGACATTCGGGACAGAGCTGGGGACACTCGGGACACAGCTGGGGACACTCGGGACAGAGCTGGGGACACTCGGGATGAGGCTGGGGACATTCGGGACAGAGCTGGGGACATTCGGGACAGAGCTGGGGACGCTCGGGATGAGGCTGGGGACACTTGGGATGAGGCTGGGGACACTCGGGACAGGCTGGGGACACTCGGGACAGAGCTGGGGACACTCGGGACAGGGCTGGGGACACTCGGGACAGAGCTGGGGACACTCGGGATGAGGCTGGGGACACTCGGGACAGGGCTGGAGACACTCGGGATGAGGCTGGGGACACTCGGGACAGAGCTGGGGACACTCGGGACAGAGCTGGGGACACTCGGGATGAGGTTGGGGACATTCGGGACAGAGCTGGGGACACTTGGGATGAGGCTGGGGACACTCGGGATGAGGTTGGGGACATTCAGGGTCCCAGCACGGCCTCCCTACTGTAAAAAGGGATTTTAGGGGGGGAACTTTAAGGGGGATTTTTAATGGGATTTTTTAAAGGGAGGATTTAGGGGGGAATTTTTAATGGGGGATTTTAGGGGAGGATTTTTAATGGGATTTTTTAATGGGAGGATTTTAGTGGGGGGGGGTTTAATGGGGGGTTTTTAAGGGGGGATTTTACGAGCCCGGGGCTTTATGGAACCTCATTAGGGGCTGCAGCTATGCCGGGAATGTCCCCGGCTAATTAGTGCCGGCCCGAGGGGACAGGGGGTGTCACCTGGGGAGGGGACAGGGGGTGTCACCGCGGGAGGGGACAGGGTGGGCAGTGACCCTCCAGTGTCCCAGCGAGGACTGGACACATGGACGTGGCTCCAGCCGGCTCAGCGGGTCCTGCCAGGTTGGTGGCCCGTGGCCACTGGCCGTGTCCCCAATGTCCACTCCAGGTGTGTCCCCAATGTCCACTCCAGCCAGACCCTCCGGGACACCTCCGAGGCCTCCCCGGCCCCTCCCCACGCAGGTGTGGCCACCTCTGAGTGACCACTGTCCACTCCAGCCTGGGGGGGGGGTGCGGCTTTGTCAGACCAGAACCCCCGGGGTGACCCCGCAGTGACCGTGGGGACACCCCCGCAGTGACCGTGGGGACACCCCCGGCCCCGCAGTGACCACAGGGACACTCCCACAGTGACCGTGGGGACACCCCCTGCAGTGACCGTGGGGACACTCCCACAGTGACCGTGGGGACACCCCTGCAGTGACCACGGGGACACCCCCGGCCCCGCAGTGACCGTGGGGACACCCCTGCAGTGACCAACGGGACACCCCCTGCAGTGACCACGGGGACACCCCCTGCAGTGACCGTGGGGACACCCCCGCAGTGACCACGGGGACACTCCCACAGTGACCGTGGGGACACCCCCGCAGTGACCGTGGGGACACTCCCACAGTGACTGTGGGGACACCCCCGCAGTGACCGTGGGGACACCCCCGCAGTGACCGTGGGGACACCCCCACAGTGACCACGGGGACACCCCCGGCCCCGCAGTGACCGTGGGGACACCCCCACAGTGACCGTGGGGACACCCCCGCAGTGACCACAGGGACACCCCTGCAGTGACCGTGGGGACACCCCCTGCATTGACCGTGGGGACACCCCCGCCCCGAGCACTCCGTGGGGACACTGGGGGATTTTGTTTTTCCTTTCTCCAACCCGAGCACTTTAACGAGCGCTCGCTTTTGTTCTGCTCTCCTGCCCCGTTCCCGTTTCCCCATTCCCCCGTTCCCATTCTCATTTCCCCCTTCCATTCCCATTTCCTGGTTCCCATTCCCATTCACCCATCCCTATTCCCATTTCCCCATTCCCATTCCCATCCTCATAATTTCCCCGTTCCCATTTCCCTTCCTATTCCCGTTTCCCTGTTCCCATTCCCACTTCCCCCTTCCCATTCCATTCCCGTTTCCATTTCCCCATTCCCATTATCCCATTCCCGTTTCCCCATTCCCATTCCCATTTTCCCGTTCCTGTTTCCCCATTCCCATTCCCCCGTTCCCATTCCCATTTCCCCGTTCCCCTGTTCCCATTCCCATTCCATTCCCGTTCCCATTCCCGTTTCCATTTCCCCATTCCCATTCCCATTTTCCCGTTCCCGTTTCCCCATTCCCATTCCATTCCCATTTTCCCGTTCCCGTTTCCCCATTCCTGTTTCCATTCCCATGTTCCCGTTTCCCCGTTCCCATTCCCATTTCCCCGTTCCCGTTCCCCCATTCCCATTCCCATGTTCCCGTTTCCCCATTCCCGTTTCCATTTCCCCATTCCCGTTCCATTCCCATTTTCCCGTTCCCGTTTCCCCATTCCTGTTTCCATTCCCATGTTCCCGTTTCCCCATTCCCATTATCCCATTCCCGTTCCCGTTTCCCCATTCCCATTCCCATGTTCCCGTTTCCCCATTCCCATTATCCCATTCCCGTTCCCGTTTCCCCATTCCCGTTTCCATTTCCCCATTCCCATTCCCGTTCCCATTCCCGTTCCCGTTTCCCCATTCCCGTTTCCATTTCCCCATTCCCATTTCCATGTTCCCGTTCCCGTTTCCCCATTCCCGTTCCATTCCCATTCCCGTTCCCGTTTCCCCGTTCCCGGCCCCGCTCCCCCTGACCTAATTCGCGGCCCCGGGGTTGTGACACAAATGAGGCCCGGGGACATCCGGGGGCCACCCACGGTGACAGCGGCTCCCCGGAGCGTCCCCGGGGCGGCAGCGGCCGCGGGCGACATCGGCGCTAATGAACGCAATTAACGCAATTAACGCGGCCGCGGGGCTTGGCCGCGCTCCACCCGCCTGGAGCGGAGCCACGGCAGCGCTGGGGAACGGCGGGGCGGGGACAGAGAGGGGACAGAGAGGGGACAGAGGGGACAGAGAGGGGACACAGGGGACAGAGAGGGGACAGCGAGGGGACACAGGGGACAGAGGGGACAGAGAGGGGACAGAGGGGACAGAGAGGGGACAGAGAGGGGACAGAGGGGACAGAGAGGGGACAGAGGGGACAGCGAGGGACAGAGGGGACAGAGAGGGGACAGAGGGGACACAGGGGACAGAGGGGACAGAGAGTGGGGACAGAGAGGGGACAGAGAGGACATGGAGAGGGGACAGAGAGGGGACAGAGAGGGGACAGAGAGAGGGGACAGAGAGGGGACAGAGAGGGGACAGAGAGGGGACACAGGGGACAGAGAGGGGACACAGGGGACAGAGAGGGGACACAGGGGACAGAGAGGGGACACAGGGGACAGAGAGGGGACAGAGAGGGGACAGAGAGGGGACAGAGAGGGGACAGAGAGGTGGCACTAAGGGACAGTGGGGACAGTGGACAGAGAGGGGACAGCAGGGACACAGGGGACAGAGAGGGGACAGAGGAAACAGAGGGAACATAGAGGGGACAGCGGGGAAAAACACCCACAAATTCCTGGGAAAAGAGCCACAAATTCCTGGGAAAATACCCCAAAATCCCTGGAAAAAGAGACAGTGGAGACAGTGAGGGGGATGGGGCAGGGCCGGGGATTTGGGGCCAACCCAAAAATTCCCAAAGAATTTCAAGATCCCAGAATTCCAGTCCCCAAAGTTCAGCAGGAGCAGGGTTTGGTGCCTTCCCAAATATTCCCAAATCTTCCCAAACCTTCCCAAATTATCTCGGGATTCTGATAGTTCTGTCCTAGATGTCCTAAAAATCCTTGAATTCCCTGTGCCCTCCTCTGGAAAAAGCTCAGGAATTCCTGGAAAACCAAGGGAACACCTGGAAAACCTCAAGAAAACCTGGATTCAACCCCAGGAATTCCTGGATAACCTTGAGAACATCTGGGTAACACCAGGAAAACTTCAGGAATTCCTGGATAAACTCAGAAAAAATTGGAAAACCTTGAGACAACCTGGATTTAACTGCAGGAATTCCTGGAAAATCTCGAGAACATCTGGAAAAGCTCAAGAATTCCTGGATAACACCAGGGAAAACTGGGAAGCTTCAGGAATTCCTGGATCATCTCAGAAACACCTGGAAAAGCTCAGGAAAATGTGGAAAACTTGGATTTACCACCAGGAATTCCTGGAAAAGCTCCTCCAGGGAAGGAAGGAATTCCAGGGGCTTTTCCCACAGCTCCAGCCCCACATCCAAACCCCCAGAAAAAAACTGGGATTTCCTTGGAAAAGGGAATTTTTTTTTTTTTTATTGGGAAATGTGGGATGAGAGGCAGTGCCCGACCCTTCCGAGGGAAAAACCGGGAAAAATAGAAAAAATTGGGAATACAAAACCCAGCAATGGCTGGAATGCTGGGAAAATGGGAAAAACTGGGAAAACTGGGAAAAACTGGGAAAAACTGGGAATGAGGGAGGAGCCAGGGAGCCACCAGGACACGGGGATGTCCCTGGATCCCGAGGATTTTTGGGATGGGAAGGAGCATCCCGGGAATTTCCCGGAGTGTCCGAGGTTCCCAAGGGTGGGGAGCGCTCGTGGAAAAGGAGAATTCCCAAAAAAATAGAATCTCTTGGCCTGGGAATGGCCCCAGAATTCTGGGAATGGCCCCGGCCTCGCTGCTGCCAACGCTCCGGGATGAGATTCCCGAAATTCCCGCCGGGAATTCCAAATCCTGGGAGCTCAAAGTCTTCAACAGGGGAAGGGTTCAGGCAGAGCCCACCTGGAAATCCAAGAAATCTCTGGGATTGATGCTCTGATTCCTTGGGAAGCTCCCAAAAATCCCATGGGATTGGGATCCCGTGTTTCTCCATAAATTCCCCCAAAATCCCTGGAAAAGCATCCCCAGAAGCCCTGGAAAAATAATCCCAAAAACCCTGGAGAAACATCCCCAGAATCCCTGGAAAAATAATCCCAAAAACCCTGGAGAAACATCCCCAGAATCCCTGGAAAAACATCCCCAAAATCCCTGGAAAAACATCCCCAGAAACCCTGGAAAAACATCCCCAGAAACCCTGGAAAAACATCCCCAGAAACCCTGGAAAAATAATCCCAAATTCCTGGGAAAACAAACCCAAAATCCCTGGAAAAGACACCCACAAATTCCTCAGAAAAGAACTCTGAATTCCCTGGAAAAAAGAGCCACATATTTCTGGGAAAAGAGCCACAAGTTCCTAGAAAAACACCCCAAATCCATGGAAAAATACCCCAAAATCCCTGGAAGAAACAACCCCAAAATCCCTGGAAAAAATAACCCCAAAATCCCTGGAAAAAATAACTCCAAAATCCCTGGAAAAACACCCACAAATTCCTGGGAAAAGCACCCAAAAAAAATCCATGGAAAAACATCCCCAAAATCTCTGGAAAAACACCCACAAATTCCTTGGAAAAGAACCCCGAATTCCCTGGAAAAAGAGCCACAAATCCCTGGAAAAACAACCCCAAAATCCCTGGAAAAACAACCCCAAAATCCCTGGAAAAACAACCCCAAAATCCCTGGAAAAACAACCCCAAAATCCCTGGAAAAACAACCCCAAAATCCCTGGGAAAAGAGTCCCAAATTCCTACAAAAACAACCCCAAATCCATGGAAAAAAAAAAAAAAAACAAAATCCCTGGAAAAAACAGCCACAAATTTCTGGCAAAAGAGCCCTAAAATTCCTAAAATAACACTGCAAAATTCCTGGAAAAACACCCCAAAATCCCTGGAAAAAAACAGCCACAAATTCCTAAAAAATTACCCCAAATCCTTGGAAAAAAATCCCCAAAATCCCTGGGCAAAAAGCCCCAAATTCTTGTAAAAATGGCCACAAATCCTTGGAAAAAAAGCCCCAAATCTCTGGGAAAAGAACCTGGAAAACCCTGACGTCTTGGGAATTGCGCCCAGGATTTGGGAATTCCTCCCTCCCAAACCTCCTCCTTTTCCCCTCGATTTTTCAGGAAAAATCCCCAAACTGAGGAGCAGAATCCTCTGAGGAAAGGGGAATTCCCAGTGTGAAATTCCATGGAAAATGGGGAATGAGGGCAAGGGGCTCCTGACCTGAGGGTGCAGAGCTCCCAGCGGCTCAGACGATCCCAAACCTTTCTGCCCTTTTCCTCTTCTTTGCCTGCAGTTGGGAAAGACCAAAAACAGGGAAAATCCTGGAATTCCATGGGGGAGAATCCCAGGGAAGAGTGGGAGAGGGAAGGGGTTGGGAATTGGGGAATATCTGATCACAAAGGGCAGGAAAATCCTGGGAGCTGGTGGGGGGGGTTTCCTGAGGAAAAGAGGCTCAAGCCACAGAGAATTCCAAACCCCAAATTTCTGGGAAAACAGCCCCAAAACCCATGAAAAATGGCCCCCAAATCCATGGAAAAATGGCTCCAAATCCCTGGGAAAATGGTCCCAAATCCATGGGAAAATGGTCCCAAAATTCCTGGGAAAATGGTCCCAAAATTCCTGGGAAAATGGTCCCAAAATTCCTGGGAAAATGGTCCCAAAATTCCTGGGAAAATGGCCCTAAAATCCATGGGAAAATGGTCCCAAAATCCATGGAAAAACTGCCCCAAAATCCACGGAAAAATGGCCCCAAATCCCTGGGAAAATGATTCCAAATCTCTGGAAAACCCCCCCAAATCCAGGTAATCCCCCCCAAAATCCAAGGAAAATCTCCCTAAATCCAGGGAACATGGGACAAATCCATGGGAAAATGGCCATAAATTCCTGGGAAAACAGACCCCAAATTTTGGAATAATGGCCCCAAAATCCACAGAAAATTGATCCCAAATCCATGGAAAACCCAAGGGTTAGGAATTGAGAGGTGATTTTGGGATGAGCCCAGGGATTTCTGGGAATTCCCAGCCCCAAATCCCAGAATTCAGCCCCAGATCCCAGAATTCTGCCCCACCTCGGAATCCTCGGCAGCCCCGGCTCCGGTGACGATCCCGAACCTTTCCTTCCTCTTCTTCAGCTTCTCATCCTCCTCACTCTGGGAATGTTGGGAATGGGATCAGGAATTCCCCAAACCCCAATTCCCAAACCCCAAAATTCCTGAAAAACCCCAATTCCCAAAAATCCCAATTCCAAAAAAACCAAAATTCCTGAAAAACCCGATTTTCCAAAACCTAAAATTCCTTAAAAACCCCAATTCCCAAAAATCCCAATTCCAAAAAAAAAACCAAAATTCCCAAAGCCCAAAATTCCCTAAAACCCCAATTCCACAAAACTCCAAAACTCCCCAAAAAACAGAATTCCCAAAAACAGGGAATTCAAAAAAATGAAATTCCAAACAAACTGAAATTCCCAAACCCCAAAATTTCCTCAAAACCTGATTTCCCAAAATTCCTGAAAAACCCCAATTCCCAAAAAACAAAAATCCCCAAACCCCAGAATTCCCAAAAAAACCCAAGCCTAGGGAAGGCTGGAGCTGCCAAGGCTGGAAAACTTTTGGGATTTTGGGATGATCCAGGCCCTGGCATTCCCAGAATTCCCCAAATTCCTGGAATTCCCAACTCTCACCTTCTTTGAGAGGGAGGAGACGTTGAGGCCAAACCTCTGGGCCCTTTCCTTGAGCTTCTCCAGGTTTATCTGGGAACAGGAAATTTGGGATTTGGGATTTGAGATTGGGGGCGAGGCCTCGACTCCCAAAAGGGAAAAATTCCAAAATAAACTCCTGGAAAATTCCCCCATTCCTGAGCTCCAGAGGGGCTGATCCCAGAAAAACCCCAGGGATTTCTGGGGAATTCTAACCCAAATTCCAGCTGAGATCCCAAAATTCCAGCTGAGATCCCAAATTTCCAGGTCTGGTCCCAAAACTTCAGTTGCTATCCCAAAATTCCTCTTCCCAAAATTCCCACTCTTGTTCCCAAAATTCCAGCTGAGATTCCAAAATTCCAGGTTTGATCCCAAAATTCCCATTCTTGATCCCAAAATTCCAGCTGAGATCCCACCCAAAATTCCACTGGAATTCCCAAAATCCCATCCAAATCCCAGAAATCCCACTTTTCCTCACCGTGGGTTTGGAATCTGCCGAGAGCCCTGGGAAAGGAGGGAAATTCCATCAGGAATGGCCCCAAATTCCTGGATTTCACCCCAAGAATGGGATTTCCCAGAAATTGGGGACATCCCAAAATCCCAGCCCCCAATCTGCCCCAATCCCTGGTTTTTTTGGGATGAGAAAATCCCAGGAAAATCTGGGATAATTGGGATCCCGAAATTCCCGCTCCCAGAAATGTGGGAAAAATGAAATTTGTGATCCCAGGGAATCCAGAATTCCAGGAATTCCCATTCCCTGTTCCCTCTCCTCACCTTTTGTGGGAACTGTGGCCAAGCCAAATCTGTGGAAATGAAAAAAACAAAACAAAAAGCAAAACAGGAATTAAGGCTGGAATTTTGGGAATTCTCCTTCCCAGGATCTTCCCTGGGTTTGGATTGAATGGAAAACGTTTGGAATTCCTGCAGGGATTCCCAAATTTTGTTTTTCAGTTTCATCCAGAAGAGGATTTTCCATGGAAAAATCTGGGAATGGGATGGGTTAGGAAGGAACAGAAATCCTGCAAAATTCCCACAAAATACCAAAATTTTTCTCAAAATCCCACAAATTTCCCCCAAAGTCCCACAAAATCCCAAAAATTGCCTCAAAATCCCCAAATTCCCGCAAGGTTCCCACAAAATCTCTCAAAATCACAAAAAATCCAAAAACATTCTCTCAAATTCCCACAAAATTCTCCCAAAATTCCCCCAAAGTCCCACAAAATTCCCTCAAAATCCAAGATATTCCCACAAAATCCCATCAAATTCCCAAAAAATTCGCACACAAAATCCCGACATTCTCCCATCCCTGACCCTCCCAGGCATCCCAAATTCCCAAAATCCCCCAGAATTTGGCCCAGAATTCCAAAAATTCCCCCAGAATCCCCCCAGAATTCCCAAATTTCCCCCAGAATTCCCAAATTCCGGCCCCACCTCGCTGCCCTCGCTGCCTTTTTGCTCTCCAGGCTCACGGGGACGTTGAACCTCTCGGCCCTTTTCTGCATCCTCTGCAAAACAGGGAAAGGGACACGGGAATTTTGGGAATTTTTGGGTGGAAAACAGGGATTTTCCAGGGAAAATCAGGATCAGGGAATTTTTTTACCTCCATCTGGGAGATTTCTGAGGAGATTTTCACCACTTTCTTCTCCTGGATCCTGGAAAAGTTTGGGAAAAGAAAGGGAAAGGTCAGGGATGCTCCAGAGGCTGATCCAGGTGGGATTTGGGATCCAGGAATTCTCAGCCCCAGGAATCTCAAATCCATAAAATTCCAAATCCCAGGAATCCTAAATCCACAGAATTCCAGCCCTATGGAATCCCAAACCCAGGAATCCCAAATCCAGGGAATCTCAAACCCACAGAATCCCAAATCCAGAAATTCCAGCCTCAGGAATCCCAAATCCACAAAATTCCAAATCCAGGGAATCCCAAATCCAGTGAATTCCAACCCCACAGAATCCCAAATCCAGGGAAATCTCAAATCCAGGAATCCCAAATCCAGGGAATTCTCACCCCTAGGAATCTCAAACCCACAAAATTCCAAATCCCAGGAATCCTAAATCCACAGAATTCCAGCCCTATGGAATCCCAAACCCAGGAATCCCAAATCCAGGGAATCTCAAACCCACAGAATCCCAAATCCAGAAATTCCAGCCTCAGGAATCCCAAATCCACAAAATTCCAAATCCAGGGAATCCCAAATCTAGTGAATTCCAACCCCACAGAATCCCAAATCCAGGGAAATCTCAAATCCAGGAATCCCAAATCCAGGGAATTCTCACCCCTAGGAATCTCAAACCCACAAAATTCCAAATCCCAGGAATCCTAAATCCATAGAATTCCAGCCCTATGGAATCCCAAACCCAGGAATCCCAAACCCGGGAATCCCAAATCTGGGAATCCCAAATCCAGGAAATCCCAAATCCAGGAAATCCCAGCCCCAGGACCCCCAGTGCCCCTTTCCCAGCCCCTCATTCCCGAGGATTTTTTGGGAATTCTCACACGTCGGGCGACTTCACCGGCGCCTCCTCCACCTTGGCCGGGGGCTCGGGCGCCTTGGGCTCCTCCTCCTGTGAACCCATGGAAAACCCAGGGAAAAATCCATGGAAAATCCATCAAACCCATGGAAAACACAGGGAAAATCCATGGAAAACACAGGGAAAATCCATGGAAAATCCATCAAATCCATGGAAGACACAGGGAAAATCCATGGAAAACACATGATAAAATTCATCAAACCCATCTAAAATCCTCAGAAAAATCCACAGAAAATCCATCAAATCCGTGGAAAACACAGGAAAAATCCATGGAAAACCCACAGAAAACCCATGGAAAACCCAGGGAAAAATCCATGGAAAATCTATCAAATCCATGGAAAAATCATGGAAAAATTCATGGAAAAATTCATGGAAAAATCCATCAAACCCATCTAAAATCCTCAGAAAAATCCACAGAAAATCCATCAAATCCGTGGAAAACACAGGAAAAATCCATGGAAAATCCACAGAAAACCCATGGAAAACCCAGGGAAAAATTAATGGAAAATCCATGGAAAAATAATGGAAAACCCAGGCAAAAAACCATGGAAAAACCCATGGAAAAATAAATGGAAAGATCATGGAAAAATGCATTAAATACATGGAAAAATACATGGAAAACCCAACCCATCAAATCAATGGAAAAATTAATCATACCCATGGAAAAATTCATGGAAAACACCCGAAAAAAACATGGAAAACACATGAAAAATCCATGCAAAACCAATGCAAAATCCATGGAAAATCCATGAAAAAATCCATGAAAAAACCATGGAAAACCCATGGAAAATTAATGGAAAAATCCATGGAAAATCCATCAAGTCCATGCAATGAATGCAATTAATTAATTGCAATCCGTGCAATTAATTAATCCATTGATAATTAATGCAAAAATCCATCAAATCCATGGAAAATCCACAGAAAATCCCAGGGGCTCCAGCCTGGTCTGGGATAATTCCAGGGATGGGGAATCCTCTGGGAATTCTGTTCCAGGCAGGAATTCCATCCCAAAATCCCACTAATTTCATTTTTTCCAGCATTTCCCTATCTCAGGGTGGGACCAAACCCAAAATCCGAGACCCCAAAATCCAGGATGCCAAAATCTGGAATTCTCAGGATCTGGAGTGTCCCAGGCACCAAATCCAGCAGATTTAACACCAAAAAAAAAAGGGAAAATTATTTAAATTCCATAGGGTGTTGGGATGCTGCCTCAATCCCACCCAGAACCTCTTGGAAAATCAGGAATATCCCAAAAATTCCCACCTCAATCTCCTCTCCCAGCACATCCTCCTCGTTGGGCTCTTCCTCAGCTGGAAAAGAAAACCAGGGAAGGGTCGGAGCAGGAAAATTCCTTGGGGAATGCCAGGAAATTGCTGGAGAATGGGGTGAGAATAATTCCATGGGAATTATTTGGGAATATTTGGGAATGCTCACCGTGCTCCTCCAGGTAGGCCTGGAGCCGATGGATCAGGTCCTGCTTGTTGCCTTTGGCTTCCAGCCCCCGGGCCAGGCACTCCTGCTTCAGCTCAGCCAGCTGGAAAACAGCCAGGATTATTTGGGAATTTGGGAATTGAAGATCCCAGGAATTGGGGAATCAAACATCCAAGAATTTGGGAATTGGGGAATCAAACAAACATCCCAGGAATTGGGGAATTTGGGAACCAAACACCCCAGGAATTCAGGGATCAAACGTCCTAGGAATTTGGGAATTGAGGAATGAAACATTCCTGGAATTTGGGAATCAGGAAAGCAAACATCTGGGAATTCAGGAATTAAAGATCTTGGGAACTGGGGAATTGGGGAATGAAGCATCCCTGAAATTGGCAAATTAAACATTCCTGGAATTTGGGAATTGGGAAAGCAAATATCCAGGAATTCAAGAATTAAGGATCCCAGGAATTGAGGAATCAAACATCCTGGGAACTCGGGAATTCAAGATCCCAGGAATTTAGGAATTTGGGGATCAAACATCCAGGAATTCAGGATCTGGGGAATCAAATATCCCAGGAATTTGGAAATCAAACATCCTGGGAATTGGGGAATTTGGGAACAAAACATCCAAAGAATTTGGGATATCCTGGGAGTTCAGGAATCAAAACCAAGAATTCAGGAACCAAACGTCCCAGGAACTCAGGAATTGGGGAATTAAACATCCTGGGAATTGGGGAATCAAACATTCCCGCGGGGATCAAGCTAGGAAAAATCTTCAGGAATATCCCCCAGGATGGGGAACCATTCTGGAAAACAATTCTGGGAATACTCCTGAGGTACAATCCCAGGGAAATCCTGGGAAAACCTCCCGGGGGAACCATCCCAGGAATCACCAGGGGACCCTCGGGGAGTTCCGAATTCGGGGCTCCCGGACCCTCCAAGGGGTCCCGGCTGGGGCAGGAGGAGCCCGGGGGCCGCCAGTGCCGGGCCCGGAGCCCCCCGGTCCCGGTTCTCTCAGAGACGCCGGTCACGGTTCCACCCCGGTCCCGGTTCCGCCTCAGCCCCGGTCCCGGTTCCCCCCGAGCCCCGGTTTTCTCAGAGCCCCCCGGTCCCGGTTCTCTCAGAGACCCCGGTCACGGTTCCACCCCGGTCCCGGTTCCCCGCGAGCCCCGGTTCTCTTAGAGCCCCCCGGTCCCGGTTCCCCCCCCAGTCCCGGTTCCCCCCCCGGTCCCGGTTCCCCCCCCAGTCCCGGTTCGCCCCGAGCCCCGGTTCTCTCAGCCCCCCCGGGCCCCGGTTCCCCCCCACCGCCGCCACCCCCGGCGGTTCCCGGGCCTCGGTTCCCGCTCTCCCCCCTCACTCTCCTCGCTCCGGTTCCGCCCGCGATTCCCTCAGAGCCGCCCCAGCCCCGGTTTCCCCTCAGCTCCGCTTCCCTCAGCTCCGGTTTCCCCTCAGCTCCGCTCCCCCCGAGCCCCGTTCCCGCTCTCCCGCTCCCCTCAGAGCCGCCCCGGCCGCGGCTCCCCCGGCGCTCCCCTCAGCGCCCCCTCAGAGCTCGTTTCCCGCCGTTCCCCCGCGCGCTCCCTCAGTCCCAGCCGCCATTCCCGCTCCCCCCGCGCGCTGTCCCGGTTGCCGGGCTCAGTCTGCGCTGTCCCCGCCGTTCCCCCGCCGCTATCGCGGCCCCGTTCCGGCTCCCAGCGGCACCTTCAGCTTGTGCAGCTCCACCGGCTCCGCCGCCATCTTGGCTCCCCCTCCGACGGCCCCGCCCCTCACGCCGCTCTGACCAATCAGCGCCGCGCGTCCTCCGCCGTCCCGCCCAAACCCGCGGCTCGCCATTGGCCCGCGCTGCAGCAGCGCCCGCCTGTGATTGGCTGTCGACTCTAGGAGGCGGGGAGAGTTTGATTGACGTGCAGATGAACCAATGGGAGGAGCGAGATGCTGAGGGGCGGGAACGCGAACTTCCAGAAGCGGCCCGGGGGTCACTGAGGGGCCCGCTTGTAATTAGTAAATTATTGTTAATTATCGCATTTCGTTAAACCATTAGTACTACTAGCTAGAGTTGCGTACTTATTATGCTTATTATACTTATTATATTGGCTCGAGCTATTGCATATTTATTGCTTATGGTGTTGTTACATTCCATGTGGTGGTATTGATCAAGATGGATTATTTGTTAAGATTTAAGTCCTTTGTTACGTAATTATAAAGTAAAAATTGTTCGTGTTGTGGTTATTTAATTACTCTACAGGGTAATAAGTATTTTGTGTCAATTTTTTGTAAATTTACTCATTAATTATTCGTCTTCACCCAGGGGTGCCAAGCACAAATTTTGGGTGATTTCCGGCAACATTCCCGAGTTTCCCACTCTCTCCTTCTCTCCAGGTGCTGCTGGTTTATCCCATCATTAAACTTATTACAACGCAATTCATTTATATTATTGCTCAGTAATGTTGTTTATATTGCTATTATTCATTAAGAAAATTCTAAGTCTCCAGAACAGCACCCGTTTTCTCCTGAGCCACAACGCCCCTTATTAATCATTAGAATAACTTAAAGAATCTGAATAATTAAAATAATTCGAACGATTAAAACAATCCGCCCCTTGTGGGTGGGCGTGGCAGCCGCCATGATGGGTGTGGATGCCGCCATGTTGGGTGTGGCGGGTGCCATGATGGGTGTGGGCGCCCCCCTGAGGGGTGTGGTCGCTTCACCGTCGGGCCAAACCGTATCTCCCGGGCTAGCGGGACACACCCTCACCCCTTGGATCGGTTCCAGCCGCTCCGGACCCGCCACAGCTCCGGTAACGGAGCCTGAAGCGCCACGAGCGCGGCCCTGCCCACACTCAAGATGGCGCCGCACTCTGAGTCCTCACGGGACCATCAATATGGCGGCGCCCGCTCCTGCGTCAGTGACGTCATTCTCGCTCCGGCGCGGGCCGGAAGTGGCGGTGTTTGGCGGCCCGGAGCTCGCGGCGCCGGTGAGGCCGGGGATGTTTGGTGACATCGGGGGGATTTGGGGACACCGGGGGGATCTGGGGACACTGAGGGGACCTTGGGGACACCGCGGAGGGGCTGAGGGGCACCGATGGTTGCGGGCGGGGCGGAGGGGCCGGGATTGTGTCTGCGCCAGGCCGGGGGTTGGGGCGGGGGGCGCCGTGAGGGCTCCGCGGGCTCAGTGTCCCCTCAGTGTCCCCAAGGTGTGGTGGCACCGGGTGAGGTGGCACTGGGGCTCCTTTGTCCCCTCCCTGGCCCCAAACCACCCCCCAGCTGTGCTGTGACCCCCGGGGTGACACCGGGTGACCCCGAGGTGACCCCGAGCTGTCCCCAGGCTGTCGCCATGGCCACCAGCCGCTCCGAGGACGAGGAGTCGCTGGCGGGGCCCAAGCGGGGCCCGGCCACCCCCGCGGGGACTGTCCCCAAACGGCGGAGCTCCTCCAGGTACCGGGCAGGAAAAGGGACAGGGGGGGACAGGGACAGGGGGGGACACAGCAGTGGTGATGGACACAGGGAGGGGACACAGGAGACAGCAGGACAGGAGAGAGGACAGGGACAGGGAGGGGACAGGAAGGAGATGGGGGACAGGAGAGAGAGGACAGGGACAGGGAGGGGACAGGGGACACAAGGGACACTTGAGCGGGGTTGGGGGGGGTTTGAGGCCGAGCCCAGCCCAGGATGGGGTTGGGGACACTTGGGGACCGTTGGGGACACTTGAGGGGAACCCTGTGGTCCCTCCCAGTCCCTCCCAGTTTGTTCCCAGTCCTTTCCAGTGCCCTGTGCTGCTCTCCCAGTGCTCCCAGTTTGTTCCCAGTTCCCCCCAGTACCTCCCAGTCCGTTCCAGGTTCATCAAGAGGAGGAAGTTCGATGATGAGCTGGTGGAGAGCAGCCTGGCCAAGTCCTCCCGGGCCAAGGGGGGTCCCGAGCCCCCCCCCCGACCCGGGGGCACGGGGGGCACGGCAGGGGGAGGGGCGGCTGGAGACCCCTCCCCTGGGGAGAGGAGAAAGGTGAGGAGGGGGATTTGGGGGAAAAATGGGGGGAGGGGGAGAAATGGAGAGATTTGGAAAAAAAAAAATTTGGGGGAAATATTGGGAGGGTGTGGGAAATGGGGGGGTTGGGGGAAAAGTGGGGGACTCAGGGACACCATGGGGACATTGGGGACCCCCCAGGTGCCCTCCAGGCACCACCCAGCCCCTTCCATGCCCCCCCAGGTGTCCTGGGCTGTGTTCCCCCACCTTTTGCAGACCCCCCTGACTCATCAGGGACATCCTGGGGTCACTCAGGTGCCCCCCAGGACCCCCCGGGTGCCACCTGGGACCCCTCAGGTGCCCCCAGTTGCCACCCAGCCCCTTCTGTCCCCACCAGGTGTCTCAGGCCAGGCCCCCCCCAGGTATCCCCCACTCAGTCAGGGACATCCTGGGGTCACTCAGGACCCCTGAGGTCCCCCCTGCCCCCCCCAGGTGTCGCGGGCCGTGCCCCCCCCGGCCCCCCCCGGGCCCGGCCCCCCCCCGGCGCTGCCCAAGCGGCTCAAGAAGAGCAAACCCAGCCCCGCCCCCCGCGACCTGGGCCGGTGGAAACCTGCTGATGATCTGCTGCTCATCAACGCTGTGCTGCAGGTGAGACCCCCCCCAAGTCGGGGAGACCCCCCCCAGTTCGGGGAGACCCCCCCTGACCTGGAGAATTTGGGGGAATTTTGGGGGGAACCCTACAGAGGGGACCTGAGCAGGTGGGGACTCATCAATGAGGAGTTGTGCTGCAGGTGAGGGCACACCTGGGGGGTTTGGGGACCTTTTCTTACCTGGAGGGAGTTTGGGGACCCCCCTCAATTCGGGGAGCCCCCCCTGACCTGGAAAATTTGGGGAATTTTGGGGGGAACCCCATGGAAGGACCTGGGCAGGTGGGGACTTATCAATGAAAGAACTTCTGGGGGGTTTGGGGGAGGTTTGGGGGACTCTCCATCACCTGGAAGGATTTGGGGGACCCTCCTCAATTTGGGGAACCCCCCCTGACCTGGGAACCCCCCTTTACCTTGGAAATTTGGGGGGATTTTGGGGGGGATCACCAATGGATTCTTGTGCTGCAGGTGAGGGGGGTTTGGGGGGGGTTTGGGGACCCCCCCTCACCTGGAAGGGTTTGGGGTGACCCCAGCACCCCCAGGACCCCTCCCCTCATCTGTTTTATTTTTGGGGTCCCCCCCAGACCAACGACCTGACCTCGGTGCACCTGGGGGTGAAGTTCAGCTGCCGCTTCACCCTGCGGGAGATCCAGGAGCGCTGGTACTCGCTGCTCTACGACCCCGTCATCTGCAAGTGAGGGGGGACTGGGGGACCTGGGGGGTCCTGGTGGGGTCCTGGGGTCTGGCAGAGTCAGGGGACACAGGTGACACTTGTGTGACACCTGTGTGACACCTGTGTGAGCTCCAGGAGCGCTGGTACTCGCTGCTCTACGACCCCGTCATCTGCAAGTGAGGGGGCTTGGGGGGTCCTGGGGGGCTTTGGGGGGTTGTGGGGGTGTTGTGGGGGGGTCCTCCAGGTGTGGCAGAGTCAGGGGATGCAGGTGACACCTGTGTGACACCCGTGGGACACCTGTGTGACAGCCAGCAGTGCTGGCAGTCGCTGCTCTATGACCCTGTCATTGCAAGCGAGAGGGACTTGGGGGATCCTGGGGGGCTTTGGGGGGGGGGTCCCACAGGTGTGGCAGAGTCAGGGGACACAGGTGACACTGGGGGGACACTGGTGACACTGTCCCAGGTGTGTCACACAGGTGTCACACGTGTCCCCAGGCTGTCCTGCCAGGCCATGCGCCAGCTGCACCCCGAGGGGTTGGGGTGTCCCAGGTGTGATAGGTATGAGAGCTGTGTCCCAGGTGTGTCCCAGGTGTGTCCCAGGTGTGTCCCAGGTGTCCCAGGTGTGTCACACGGGTGCCACACGTGTCCCCAGGCTGTCCTGCCAGGCCATGCGCCAGCTGCACCCCGAGGGGTTGGGGTGTCCCAGGTGTGACAGGTGTGAGAGCTGTGTCCCAGGTGTATCCCAGGTGTGTCCCAGGTGTCCCAGGTGTGTCCCAGGTGTGTTCCAGGTGTGTCCCAGGTGTGTCACACAGGTGTCACACGTGTCCCCAGGCTGTCCTGCCAGGCCATGCGCCAGCTGCACCCCGAGGCCGTTGCCGCCATCCAGAGCAAGGTTCTGTTCAGCAAGGCCGAGGAGCAGCTGCTGACCCGCGTGCCCTCGGTGAGCAGTGTCCCCTAATGTCCCCAAATGTCACCAGAGGTCATCTCCTGTCACTTAGTGTCAGTCACCCCACTGCTGCTGACCCACGTGCCATCAGTGAGGCACTGTCCCCAAATGTCACCAGGGGTCACTAGAGGTCACCCCACTGCTGCTGACCCACGTGCCATCAGTGAGGGACTGTCCCCAAATGTCACCAGGGGTCACTAGAGGTCACCCCACTGCTGCTGTCCCCTGTCCCCTCACTGGACACCTTCCAGGAGCTGCTGTGATGTCACCCAGTCCATGTCCCCATGTCCCCTGATGTGTCCCCTGTCCTGTCCCCATATCCCCATGGTGTGCCCTCACCTGTCCCCATGGTGTCCCCATGTCCCCTGACATGTCCCGTCACCTGTTCCTGTGTCCCCAGAGCCCTGTCCCCATGGTGTCCCCATGGTGTCCCCATGTCCCCTGACATGTCCCATCACCTGTTCCTGTGTCCCCAGAGCCCTGTTCCCATGGTGTCCCCGTGGTGTCCCCATGGTGTCCCCATGTCCTCTCACGTGTCCCCATATCCCCTGCTGTCCCCAGAGCCCTGTCCCCATGGTGTCCTCATGTTCTCTCACGTGTCCCCATGTTCCCTGCTGTCCCCAGAGCCCTGTCCCCATGGTGTCCCCGTGTCCTCTCACGTGTCCCCATATCCCCTGCTGTCCCCAGAGCCCTGTCCCCATGGTGTCCCCGTGTCCTCTCACGTGTCCCCATGTCCCCTGCTGTCCCCAGAGCCCTGTCCCCTCGCTGGACACCTTCCAGGAGCTGCTGCAGCGCCACCCCGCCGTGTTTTACCCTGCCAGGACCCCCAAGGCCCTGCAGCTGCACTGGCAGCTGCTGCGCCAGTACCACCTGCTGCAGGACCAGACAGGTGGGCAGGGGCTGGGGGGGTCCTGGGGGGTCCTGGGGGAAATTTGAGGAGTTCAGGGTGTCCTGGAAGGTTCAGGGGTCCCCAAAGTGTTTGAGATCTGGTGCCAGTGGCACCTGCTGCGGGAGCAGACAGGTGGGCAGGGGGCTGGGGGGGTCCTGGGGGGGGTTTGGGGATCCCTGGGGTGAATCTTGGGGGTCCTGTGGGGGGATCTGGAAGGAATTTTGGGGTCCCTAGGGGGGAATTTGGGGGGTCCCTGGGAGGATTTTGGGATCCCTGGGTGAATTTTGGGGGTCCCCAGGGTGGATTTTGGGGTCCCCGGGTGGATTTTTGGGTGCTGACCCCCCTGCAGTGCAGCCCCTCCCCAAGGGGGATCAGGTTCTGAACTTCTCTGACGCCGAGGAGCTGCTGGACGATGGCAAACTCAGGTGGGGGGAATTTTGGGGGGTCTGGGGTGGGAATTGGGGTCGATTTGGGGTGAATTTGGGGAGGTTTGGGGGGATTTTGGGGGTTTGGGAAGTGTTTAGGCGGAGTTTTGGGGGGTCTGGGGGGGCTTGGAAGGGTTTGGGGGGTCTGGGATGGGAATTTGGGGTCAATCTGGGGGGAATTTGGGGGAGTTTTGGGGGTCTGGGGGGGCTTGGAGGGGTTTTGGGGGGGTCTGAGGTGGGAATTGGGGTCGATCTGGGGAAGTTTGGGGGGGGCTGAGGGGCCTTTTGGGGGTCTGGGAGGGATTTTTGGGGGGTTTTGGGTGGCTGAGGGGGCTCTTGTCGGGATTTGGGGTTTTTGGGGTTCTGTCTCACAGCCCCTCCCCCCTGCAGGGACGTGCGGGACGAGGTGCTGGAGCACGGTGAGTGTCTGTCCGTCTGTCTGTGCAGAGCTGACTGTCTGTCTGTCTGTGCAGAACTGGCACTCACTGTCTGTCCGTCTGTCTGTGCAGAGCTGACACTCACTGTCCATCTGTCTGTCTGTCTGTGCAGAGCTGGCACTGTCTGTCTGTCTGTCCGTGCAGAGCTGACACTGTCTGTCCATCTGTCTGTCCGCGCAGAGCTGACACTCACTGTTTGTCTGTCTGTCTGTCCGCGCAGAGCTGACACTCACTGTCTGTCTGTCCGTGCAGAGCTGACACTGTCTGTCAGTCTGTCCGTGCAGAGCTGACACTGTCTGTCTGTCTGTCTGTCCGTGCAGAGCTGACACTGTCTGTCAGTCTGTCCGTGCAGAGCTGACACTCACTGTTTGTCTGTCTGTCCGCGCAGAGCTGACACTGTCTGTCTGTCTGTCTGTCCGTGCAGAGCTGACACTCACTGTTTGTCTGTCTGTCTGTCCATGCAGAGCTGACACTGTCTGTCTGTCTGTCTGTCCGTGCAGAGCTGACACTGTCTGTCTGTCTGTGCAGAGCTGACACTCACTGTTTGTCTGTCTGTCTGTCCGCGCAGAGCTGACACTGTCTGTCTGTCTGTCCGCGCAGAGCTGACACTGTCTGTCTGTCTGTCCGTCTGTCCGTGCAGAGCTGACACTGTCTGTCTGTCTGTCTGTCTGTCCGCGCAGAGCTGACACTCACTGTTTGTCTGTCTGTCTGTCTGTGCAGAGCTGACACTGTCTGTCTGTCTGTCTGTCCGCGCAGAGCTGACACTCACTGTCTGTCTGTCTGTCCGCGCAGAGCTGACACTGTCTGTCTGTCTGTCTGTCCGTGCAGAGCTGACACTGTCTGTCTGTCTGTCCGCGCAGAGCTGACACTCACTGTCTGTCTGTCTGTCCGCGCAGAGCTGACACTGTTTGTCTGTCTGTCTGTCCGTGCAGAGCTGACACTGTCTGTCTGTCTGTCCGCGCAGAGCTGACACTCACTGTTTGTCTGTCTGTCTGTCCGCGCAGAGCTGACACTCACTGTCTGTCCATCTGTCTGTCTGTCCGCGCAGAGCTGACACTCACTGTCTGTCTGTCTGTCTGTCCGCGCAGAGCTGACACTCACTGTCTGTCTGTCTGTCTGTCTGTCCGCGCAGAGCTGACCGTGGCTGACCGGCGGCAGAAGCGCGAGATCCGGCAGCTGGAGCAGGAGCTGCAGCGCTGGCAGGTGCTGGTGGATTCCATCACAGGTGGGACCGTCTGTCCGTCTGTCTGTCTGTCTGTCCACATGTCCAGGTGTCCGTCCTTGTGTCTGTCCATCTGTCCGTCCGTCCGTCTGGCTGTCCATCCCTCTGTCCGTCCTTGTGTCCATCCGTGTGTCTGCCCATCTGTCCATCCCAATTATCCCTCAGTGTCCCCTCACTGTCTGTGTGTCCCTCTGTCCCTCCAGTGTCTCCTCACTGTCCCTCTGTCCCCTCCCATTGTCTCCCTATTGTCCCCTGTCCCCTCACTGTCCGTCTGTCCCCTCACTGTCCGTCTGTCCCGTTTCCAGGGATGAGCTCCCCTGATTTCGACAGTCAGACTCTGGCCGTGCTGCGGGGGCGGATGGTTCGCTACCTGATGCGCTCCCGGGAGGTGAGACACAAAAAACCCCAAAAACACCCCAAAATACCCCAAAAACACCCCAAAACCAGCCTAAAACAGCCCAAAAAAAAAACCCCAAAACCCCCAAATTCCTGCAGATCACCCTGGGCAGAGCCACCAAGGACAACCAGATCGACGTGGACCTGGCGCTGGAGGGGCCGGCCTGGAAGATCTCCCGCAAGCAGGGTGGGGATTTGGGGGGGATTTGGGAGGATTTGGGGTTTTTGGGTGGGTTTTTTTGGGGATTTTGACGTCCCCCATGGATTTGGGGTTGTTTTAGGGTGGCCTGAGGGGATTTTGGGCAATTTTTGGGGAAGTTCCTCCCTTAAATTCTCCTTTTGAGTGCCAATCCCCACCCCAAAAACCCCCCAAAATCCCCCGGGATCACCTGGAACCCTTTGGAATTTTTGGGAATTCCTTGGAATTTTTGGGGAATTTTTGAGAATTCCCTGAAATTTTTGGGACTCTTTTGGGAATTCCCAGAAATTTTTCCCCCCTTAAGGGGTGATCACGCTGAAGAACAACAATTTCTAATCCTTTACACCCCTGAAAAAAACCCCAAAACCCTCCAGGATCGCTGGGAACCCTCTGGAATTTTTAGGAATTGCCTAAGATTCCCGAAATTTCCCCAAATTTCCCCTCTCAGGGGTGATCAAGCTGAAGAACAACGGCGATTTCTTCATCGCCAACGAGGGCCGGCGGCCGATTTACATCGATGGGCGCCCGGTGCTGGGCGGCAACAAATGGAAACTCAACAACAACTCCGTGGTGGAGGTGGAATTTGGGGGGTCCTGGGGGGGTTTGGGGGGTCCCCAGAGGGTCCTGGAGGGGTTTTGGGGAGTCCTTGAGGGGTTTTGAGGTTGGTTTTGGGGGGATCTCCAAGGGATTTGGAGGGTTCTGGGGGTTTGTGATATCCCCGAGGGGTGTTGGGGGGATCCTCAAGGGGTTTTGGGGGGTCCTGGGGGAGTTTTTGTGGGTCCTGGGGGAGTTTTGGGGAGTCCCCGAGGGGTTTTGGTGTCTCTGAGGGATTTTGGGGGATCCCCAGGGGGTCTCTGAGGGATTTTGGGGGTCCTGGGGGGGGTTTGTTGGGTCTCTGAGGGGTTTTGGGGGCACCCTGAGGGGTTCTGGGGGAGGGTTTGGGAGTCCCCAAGGAGTCCTGGGGGGGGTTTGTGGGGTCCCCAGGGGGTCCTGGGGGAGTTTTGGGGAGTCCCTGAGGGGTTTTGGTGTCTCTGAGGGATTTTGGGGGATCCCCAGGGGGTCTCTGAGGGATTTTGGGAGTCCTGGGGGGGGTTTGTGGGGTCCCCAGGGGGTTTTGGGGGAGTTTTGGGGGGGTCCCCAAAGGGAAAAGGGGAATGAGGAAAGGAAGAAGCCTCGGATTTAGGGGGGGATTTTGGGGGGTCCTGGGTTAGGGGTGGTCTCTGGGATTGGGGGTCTCTGGGATTTGGGGTCTCTATTTGGGGTCTCTGGGATTTGGGGTCCCTGATTTTGGGGTCTCTCTCTCCCCCCCAGATCGCCAGCCTGCGTTTCGTGTTCCTGATCAACCAGGAGCTGATCGCGCTGATCCGCAGCGAGGCCGCGCGCCTCGGCCACCAGTGACACCAGTATGGGACACCAGTGACACCAGTATGGGACACCAGTGACACCAGTGACACCAGTATGGGACACCAGTGACACCAGTATGGGACTGGGATTGTCCCAGTGCTCCCAGTTTGGCACTGGGACCCCCCTCGCCCCCACTGAGGGATGAATTTCCTTGGAATTACCCCAAATTTCTGCCCCCATCCCAAAGTTTTAGGATTCTCCCCCCGTCCCCAAATCCTTCCCCAGAATTTCTGGATTTTAAAGCTCCAAAGTTTTTTATTGGATTTGCTCTCAAGTTTTCGTTCATGGAAGGGGGAAAAAAAAATTCCCAAAAAAATCAAATTTGGGGAAAAGATGGAAAAAAAAAAGGGGGAATTGGGAAAATTGGGGAACTCCCCCATTGTCCCAAAAATTTCCAAAAATTTGGGGCCGGGATTGGGGTTTTGGGAAGGGGAAGGGAGGAGGAAATTCCTGAAATAAATTCCAGAGAAAATCAAAAAAATCCCGGAGTGTTTGAGTGGGGGGGAACTCGGGGGGGAGACCCGGAATTCCAAAGGGAAAATCCCAGATTCCAAAGGGAAAATCCCAGAGGGGAAATCCCAAATTCCAAATGGGAAATCCCAAATTCCAAAGGGAAAAATTCCCAAATTCCAAAGGGAAAAATTCCCAAATTCCGGGGAGGACACCCCATATTCCAAAGGGAGATTCCAAGATCCCAGATGGAAAATTCCCAAATTCTTGGGGGAGTCAGGAAGGAAGGAATACCCCAAATTCCAGAAAACATTCCCAGATTTTTGGGGGTTCAGGAAGGGACATCCCCAAATTCCAAAGGGAAAAATTCCCAGATTCCAGAGGGGAATTTCCCAAATTCTAGGGGTGACACAGAAGGGATCCCCCCCAGATCCTGCAGGGAAAATCCCAAATCCTGGAGGGGAAATCCCAAATTCTGGGACCCCAAATCCCAGATTTTGCGACCCCCCCCCCCCCCCCCAAATCCCAAATTTCCCCCCCAGTTCCCATTCCCAGCTCTTCCCTCGCTGCCAGCACAAGGTCGGGGTTGGAATTTTGGGAATTGGGGAGAAAATTTTGGGATTGGGACAAAACATAACCCAAAAAATTCATGGATTGGGACAAAACCAAACCCCAAAAATTTCAGGATTTGGACAAAACAAAACCTCAAAAATTCCGGGATTGGGATAAAACCAAAGCCCAAAAATTTTGGGATTGGGACAAAACTAAACCCCAAAACTTTTGGGACTGGGACAAAAACAAGCCCCAAAAATCCCAGTGGGAAAAGCCAGAAAGAGGGGGGGGAAAAGAGGGAAAAAAATGGGAAAAAAGAGGAAAAGAAGGGAAAAAAAAGAGGAGAAAAATGGGAAAAAAGGGGGGATGGCACAGAGTGGGAGCTGTAAACGCTGCTGGGGTGGGACCCCAAATCCTAAATCCCCTCCCCAGTTTTGGGGTCCCTCAGGAGTTGCCCCCCTCGGGGCGGCCCCGGGGGGGTTTTGGGGTCCCCGGGGGGCGCTGGGGGGGCGGGCGCGGCCCCGAGGATCCCGGCGGCTTCCGGCGGCGCTGGGGGGGCTGCGGGAAAGGGGGGTCAGAGCCCAGACCCCACACCTGGGAATGGTCCCAGAGCCCAAACCCCAAACCCCAAATCCAGGAATGATCCCAAACTCCAGACCCCAAACCTGGGAATGGTCCCAAATCCCAAATCTGGGAATAGTCCCAGACCCCAAACCCCAAATCCAGGAATGATCCCAAACCCCAAACCCCAAATCCTGGAAATGATCCCAAACCCTAAATCCCAAATTTCAAATCCTGGAAAATACCCAATTCCTGAAATCCCAAATTCCTTGGAAAGGAGGAATATCTGGGTCCCAAATCCCAACCCCAGCCCCTCCAATCCCAAAGTTCCAACCCCACCTGAGTGCTGCCCCTGGATGCCAACAACGCCAATCCCAACCCTGATCCCAATCCCCATCCCACTGCCCCAACCCTGATCCCAACCCTGATCCCATTGCCACATTCTGATCCCAACCCTGATCCCAATCCCCATCCCACTGCCCCAACCCTGATCCCAATTCTGATCCCATTGCCCCAACCCTGATCCCAATCCCCATCCCACTGCCCCATCCTGATCCCAACCCTGATCCCACTGCCCCATCCTGATCCCAACCCTGATCCCATTGCCCCATCCTGATCCCAACCCTGATCCCAATCCCCATCCCACTGCCCCATCCTGATCCCACTGCCCCCCATCCCACCCCCACCTGTGGGGCCGGGGTTTCCCTGGGGGTCGCTCTGTCCTGGGGGGATCCCGGTGCTCCTGGGGGGGATCCTGGTGCTGATCCAGCCGGGAATTCCGGGGCTGATCCTGGGGGGGATCCCGGGGGGGATCCTGGGAAGGCTGGGGGGGATCCTGGGGCTGATCCCGTCGGGAATGGGGTGGATGATCCCAGGGATGATCCCGCGGGAACGGCGGCGCCGGAGCTGCAGCGGGAGCGGCTGGAATAGCTCGGCCTGGGGTGGGAAACTGCAGAGAGACAGACTGGGATGGACTGGGAGGGACTGGGAATGGACTGGGAACAAATTGGGATGGACTGGGAACAAACTGGGAATGGCAGGGACACTCCCAGGGCAATTTCCCACAGGATTTTCCTGGGAATTCCCAGGATTTTACAGGGTAATTCCAGGAATTCCAGACCCACTTTACCCAAGGCCAGGGACATTCCCAGGGCAGTTTCCCACGGGATTTTCCTGGGAATTTTCCAGAATTTAATGCCCAGGATTTTCCCAGGAATTCCAGACCCGCCTTGCCCAAGGGCTGGAACACTCCCAGGGCAGTTTCCCACAGGATTTTCCCAGGAATTCCTGGGATTTTCCAGGATTTAATTCCTGGGATTTTCCCAGATTTAATTTCTGGGATTATCCCGGAATTCTGGACCCACCCTGCCCAAGGTCAGGGACACTCCCAGGGCAGTTTCCCGTGGGATTTTCCCAGGAATTCCCAGAATTTCCCTGGAATTCTGACCCACCTTGCCCAAGGTCAGGGACACTCCCAGGGCAGTTTCCTGTGGGATTTTCCCAGGAATTCCCAGAATTTCCCTGGAATTCTGACCCACCTTGCCCAAGGTCAGGGACACTCCCAGGGCAGTTTCCCACAGGATTTTCCCAGGAATTCCCAGAATTTCCCTGGAATTCTGAACCACCTTGCCCAAGGTCAGGGACACTCCCAGGGCAGTTTCCCACGGGATTTTCCCAGGAATTCCCAGAATTTCCCTGGAATTCCGGACCCACCCTGCCCAAGGTCAGGGACACTCCCAGGGCAGTTTCCCGTGGGATTTTCCCAGGAATTCCCAGAATTTCCCTGGAATTCCGGACCCACCCTGCCCAAGGCAGGGACACTCCCAGGGCAGTTTCCTGTGGGATTTTCCCAGGAATTCCCAGAATTTCCCTGGAATTCTGACCCACCTTGGCCGAAGGCGCCGATGCTGCCCCTCAGCGCCTCCAGGTCGCAGCCGAAGCGCCCGGCCCGGCCCAGCTCCTCATCGAACTTGCGCTCGCTCACAAAGTGCTGGGAACACAACGGGAAAATGGGAATTCCAGCGGGAATGGGGCAGGGGAAATGGGAATTCCCATGAGAATGGGGCAGGGGAAATGGGAATTCCCATGAGAATGGGGTAGGGGAAATGAAAATTCCAGTGGGAATGGGGCAGGGGAAATGGGAATTCCAGTGGGAATGGGGCAGGGGAAATGAAAATTCCAGTGGGAATGGGGCAGGGGAAATGGGAATTCCAGTGGGAATGGGGCAGGGGAAATGGGAATTCCAGTGGGAATGGGGCAGGGGAAATGAAAATTCCAGTGGGAATGGGGCAGGGGAAATGAAAATTCCAGTGGGAATGGGGCAGGGGAAATGGGAATTCCAGTGGGAATGGGGCAGGGGGAAATGGGAATTCCAGTGGGAATGGGGCAGGGGGAAATGGGAATTCCAGTGGGAATGGGGCAGGGAAAATGGGAATTCCAGTGGGAATGGGGCAGGGGAAATGAAAATTCCAGTGAGAATGGGGCAGGGGAAATGGGAATTCCAGTGGGAATGGGGCTGGGAAAACAGGAAAAATGGGAATTCCCACCTGGAAACGGGGCAGGGAAAACCAGGGAATTCTATTGGTAATGGAGCTGGAAAAATGGGAATTCCAGTGGGAACGGGGCAGAGAAAAATGGGAGTTCTTGCCAGGATTCCCACCTGGAAATGGGGCATAGAAAACCGGGAATTTCCACCAGGAATGGGTTGGGGAAAAATGGGAATTCCCTTTGGGAACAGGGCAGGAAAAACAGGAATTCCATTGGGAATGGAGCAGGGAAAATGGGAATTCCCATTGGGAATGGGGCTGGGAAAATGGGAATTCCCATTGGGAATGGGGCTGGGAAAACCAGGAATTCCCATTGGGAATGGGGCAGGAAAAATGGGAATTCCCACCAGGATTCCCATTGAGGAATGGGGCAAGGGAAATGAGAATTCCCAACTGGGGCAGGGAAAAATGGGAATTCCCACAGGACTGGGGCCAGAATTCCTAGGAATTCCTGCAGGAATGGGGCAGGAATTGCAGGAATTCCTGCAGGAATGGGGCAGGAATTGCAGGAATTCCCGTTTTTCCCGTGGGATCACCTTGATGTCAGCCCTGAGCTCCAGCAGCTGCTCCTCCGACATCCCCGGCGCCGCCTCCGTCAGCTGCCGCAGGGACTCGGCGCGGCGCTGCCGCAGGGACAGCAGCTCCACTGGGGGGAAAATGGGATAAAACATTGGGAATTACACTGGGAATTCCAGCCCAGCACTGCCGCAGGGACAGCAGCTCCACTGGGGGGAAAATGGGATAAAACATCGGGAATTACACTGGGAATTCCAGCCCAGCACTGCCACAGGGACAGCAGCTCCACTGGGAATTAAAAATGGGATAAAACATTGGGAATTACACCGGGAATTCCAGCCAGGAGCTGCCGGAGGGACAGCAGCTCCACTGGAATGGGAAAATGGGATAAAAATGGGATAAAACACCAGGAATTACACCGGGAATTCCAGCCCAGCACTGCCACAGGGACAGCAGCTCCACTGGAATGAAAATGGGATAAAACATTGGGAATTACACTGGGAATTCCAGCCCAGCACTGCCGCAGGGACAGCAGCTCCACTGGAATGAAAATGGGATAAAACATTGGGAATTACACCAGGAATTCCAGCCCAGCACTGCACAGGGACAGCAGCTCCACTGGGGGGAAAATGGGATAAAAATGGGATAAAACATTGGGAATTACACTGGGAATTCCAGCCCAGCACTGCCGCAGGGACAGCAGCTCCACTGGAATGGGAAAAATGGGATAAAACATTGGGAATTACACTGGGAATTCCAGCCCAGCACTGCTGCAGGGACAGCAGCTCCACTGGGAATTAAAATGGGATAAAACATTGGGAATTACACCAGGAATTCCAGCCCAGCACTGCCGCAGGGACAGCAGCTCCACTGGGAATTAAAAATGGGATAAAACATCGGGAATTACACCAGGAATTCCAGCCCAGCTCTGCCACAGGGACAGCAGCTCCACTGGGAATTAAAAATGGGATAAAACATTGGGAATTACACTGGGAATTCCAGCCAGGAGCTGCTGCAGGGACAGGAGTTCCACTGGGAATGAAAATGGGATAAAAATGGGATAAAACATCGGGAATTACACCAGGAATTCCAGCCCAGCACTGCCGCAGGGACAGCAGCTCCACTGGGGGGAAAATGGGATAAAACACCAGGAATTACACTGGGAATTCCAGCCAGGAACTGCTGCAGGGACAGCAGCTCCACTGGAATGGGAAAAATGGGATAAAACACCAGGAATTACACCAGGAATTCCAGTCAGGAGCTGCCGCAGGGACAGCAGCTCCACTGGGAATGAAAATGGGATGAAAAATGGGAATTAGGAAAAACACCAGGAATTCCAGCCCAGTGCTGCTGCAGGGACAGCAGCTCCACTGGAATGGGGGAAAATGGGATAAAAATGGGATAAAACATTGGTAATTACACTGGGAATTCCAGCCCAGCACTGCCGCAGGGACAGCAGCTCCACTGGGAATTAAAAATGGGATGAAAAATGGGAATTAGGAAAAACACCAGGAATTCCGGCCCAGTGCTGCTGCAGGGACAGGAGCTCCACTGGAACAGGGGGGAAAAATGGGATTAAAAAATGGGATAAAACACCAGAAATTGGGGATAAAACACTGGGAATTGGGTAAAAGCATCAGGAACTGGGGAAAAAACACTGGGAATTCCAGCCCAGCACTGCCACAGGGACAGCAGCTCCACTGGGAATTAAAAATGGGATAAAAATGGGAATTAGGGAACAATTATCGGGAATCTTGGCACGGTGCTGACGCAGGGAGATGAGCTCCACTGGAATGGGGGAAAATGGGATAAAACATTGGGAATTACACTGGGAATTCCAGCCAGGAGCTGCTGCAGGGACAGCAGCTCCATTGGGAATTAAAAACAGGATAAAAACTGGGAACTGGGGAAAAAACATTGGGAATTCCAGCCCGGCACTGCCCGGGACAGGAGTTCCACTGGGGGGAAAAATGGGGATAAAACCTGGGAATTAGGGAAAAATGCTGGGAAATGGAGGAAACCCCCAGGATTTAGGGAATTCCACCCAGGAAATGGAGGAAAAAAAAGTGGGAAATGAGGAATTAAGGATGGGAAACAGGGAAAAACCTGGAATTTAGGGAATTCCACCCAGGAAATTGGGAATCATGGATGGAAAAGCAGAAGGGAAATGGGGAATTCTCTTCCCACCCTCTGAGGAATCCCAGGAATTCCCCCCCCAGGCCCTGAATGTGGGATTGAGGGGGAAGGAGGGGAAGGAAATCTTGGGAATTTGGGGGATTTTGGGAATTTTTTTGGGAATTCTCCTCACTTGCTTCCGCCTTGACTTTGTCCATCTCAGCCAGCAGAGCAACCTCGCGATCCATGAGGCTGGAATGGGGAGAAAACAGGGAAAAATGGGGAAAAACTGAGGAAAAAACTGAGAAAAACAAGGAAAAATGGGGGAAAACAGGGAAAATGGGGAAAAGGGAGAGGGTTAGGGATGGAATGGGAAAAAGTGGGAAAAACGGCAGAAAAATGGGGGGAAAATAGGATTTAAAAAATGAAAAGGGAAGAGATTTGGAGTTGGAATGGGAAAAACAAGGAAAAGGGAAGAAAAGCAGGGAAAAGGGAGAGGTCTGGGCTGGGAAAAATGGGGAAAAGGGAAGAAAAGCAGCGAAGGCTCCGGGCAGGAATTGCAGGCGGGAATCGCCGCCAGGGGGCGCCCGGAGCCGCGGGAAAATCGGGAAAGGGAAAATCGGGAATTGGGAATGGGGAGGGGCAGGGAGAGGGGAAAGCCCCAGAGAAATCCCACAAAAATCTCCCCAAAATCCCACAGAAATCCCAGAGAATTCCTTCCCCAAATCCCAAAGAATTCCCACGGAATTCCCGGAGAATTCCCAGAATTCTTCCCCATGATTTGCCGATCCCAGGGGGCTCCAGCCCAGGCTGGGATATTCCCAAAAAAAATCCCCAAAATTCCCTTTTCCCATCATCCCCTCATCCCAACCCCCTGGAATTTTGGGAATTCTGGGATTTTGGAAATTCTGGAATTTTTTGGATCCCTATCAGCCGCGGATCTTCCTGAAGGCCCCCAGAAATTAAAGAATTTTTGGGAATTCCGCTCTCCACCAGCTCTGGATCTCCCCAAACCCCCCAGAATTTGGGGAATTTCAGGAATTTGGGGATTGCTGGCTCCCTACCAGCTCTGGATCTCCCCAAACCCCCCAGAATTTGGGGAATTTCAGGAATTTGGGGATTGCTGGCTCCCTACCAGCTCTGGATCTCCCCAAACCCCCCAGAATTTGGGGAATTTCAGGAATTTGGGGATTGCTGGCTCCCTACCAGCTCTGGATCTCCCCAAACCCCCCAGAATTTGGGGAATTTCAGGAATTTGGGGATTGCTGGCTCCCTACCAGCTCTGGATCTCCCCAAACCCCCCAGAATTCGGGGAATTTAAGGAATTTCAGGAATTTGGGAATTGCTGGCTCCCTACCAGCTCTGGATCTCCCCAAACCCCCCAGAATTTGGGGAATTTCAGGAATTTGGGGATTGTTGGCTCCCTACCAGCTCTGGATCTCCCCAAACCCCCCAGAATTTGGGGAATTTCAGGAATTTGGGGATTGCTGGCTGCCTACCAGCTCTGGATCTCCCCAAACCCCCCAGAATTTGGGGAATTTCAGGAATTTGGGGATTGCTGGCTGCCTACCAGCTCTGGATCTCCCCGAAGGCCGCCCGGGCTCTCCTCAGGGAACTCTCCACCTCCTCCCGCAGCAGCGCGCGGAACCGCGCCAGCGCCACCGAGCAGCGCTGCAGGTCCTTCAGAGACTTCTCCAGGCTGGAGCCTGGGGGAACCCACCAAATCCCATCAACATTCCATGGAAAACCATTCCCAAACCTCCCCTGACCCCTCAGCAGCTTCCTGGAATTTTTTTGCATTTTTTTCCCATTTTTTTCAATTTTTTTTCGCTATTTTTCCTGAGGTTTTAAGCTGAATTTTCCCTGATTTTTCCCATTTTTTTGGCTGAATTTTTCCTGATTTTCCCCTATTTTTTCCTTTTTTTAAACTGAATTTTTCCTGATTTTTCCCCATTTAAAAAACTTTTGAGTTGAATTTTTCCTGATTTTTTCCATTTTTTCAGCTGAATTTTTCCTGATTTTTCCCATTTTTTCCTTTTTTTTTGGCTGAATTTTTCCTAATTTTCCCCTATTTTTTCCTCATTTTCCCTTTTTTTTTAAACTGAATTTTTCCTGATTTTTCCCCATTTAAAAAACTTTTGAGTTGAATTTTTCCTGATTTTTTCCATTTTTTAAGCTGAATTTTTCCTGATTTTTCCCTTTTTCTTCCCATTTTCTTCTTTTTTTTTAACTGATTTTTTTCTAAATTTTCCCTTTTTTCCCCTCATTTTTTTCCCTTTGTTTAGTTGAATTTTCCCTGATTTTTCCCATTTTTTTGGCTGAATTTTTCCTAATTTTCCCCTATTTTTTCCTCATTTTTCCTTTTTTTTTAACTGAATTTTTCCTGATTTTTCCCCATTTAAAAAACTTTTGAGTTGAATTTTTCCTGATTTTTTCCATTTTTTCAGCTGAATTTTTCCTGATTTTTCCCATTTTTTCCCTTTTTTTTTTTGGCTGAATTTTTCCTGATTTTCCCCTATTTTTTCCTTTTTTTAAACTGAATTTTTCCTGATTTTTCCCCATTTAAAAAACTTTTGAGTTGAATTTTTCCTGATTTTTTCCATTTTTTCAGCTGAATTTTTCCTGATTTTTCCCATTTTTCCCTTTTTTTTTGGCTGAATTTTTCCTAATTTTCCCCTATTTTTTCCTCATTTTCCCTTTTTTTTTAAACTGAATTTTTCCTGATTTTTCCCCATTTAAAAAACTTTTGAGTTGAATTTTTCCTGATTTTTTCCATTTTTTAAGCTGAATTTTTCCTGATTTTTCCCTTTTTCTTCCCATTTTCTTCTTTTTTTTTAGCTGATTTTTTCTAAATTTTCCCTTTTTTCCCCTCATTTTTTCCCTTTGTTTAGTTGAATTTTCCCTGATTTTTCCCATTTTATTCCCTTTTTTTTCCCCATTTTTTCATTTTTTTAGCAGAATTTTTCCTGATTTTCCCCAATTTTTTTCCGTTTTTTCCTTTTCTTAAGCTGAATTTTTTCTGATTTGTCTCATTTTTTTAGCTGAATTTTCCCTGATTTCTCCCATATTTTTTTCCATTTTTTGCTTTTCCCATTTTCCCCCCAAAATTCCCATTTTTTGTTCCTCACCTGATTTTTTCCCCCCAGGGGAGCCGGGGCTGCTCCGGAGGCTCCGGTTGGGATTTGGGATTTGAGATTCTTTGGGAAAATCCGGAATTCCATTGCCCAGAGCTGCAGAAAAATCCCAAATTCCCCTTGGGAATGTCAGGAATTCCCAAAAATCTGAGATTCCCCAAAAATCCCACCCCAACCCCAGATTTTTCCCCAAAATTCTCAGGTTTTCTCCCAAAAATCCCTGGAAAATTCCCTGATTTTTCCCCAAATTCCAGATTTTCCCCCAAATTCCCAGATTTTCCCCCAAATTCCCAGATTTTCCCCTTAAATTCTTGGATTTTCCCCAGAAAATCCCAGACTTCCCCAAAATTTCCCAATTTCCCCCCAGATTCCCACAAATTCCTGGATTTTTCTCCAAAATTCCGAGAATTTCCCAGATTTTTCCCCCAATTCCCATCCTCAAATCCCAGATTTTTCCCAAAAATTCCTGGATTTTCCCCCTAAATCCCACCTCCATTCCCAGATTTTCCCCCAAATTCCTGGATTTTCCCAAATTCCCAGAAATTCCCAGACTTTCCCCCCAAATTCCCAGAAATTCCTGGATTTTTGCCCAAATTCCCATCCCCATTCCCAGATTTCCCCAAATTCCCCAGAATTCCCGATTTTCCCCTCCAAATTCCCAGAATTCTCCCCCCACAAATTCCATTATTTTCTCTCCAAATTCCCAGAAATTCCCAGATTTCCCCCCCTAAATCCCATTCCCAAATTTTCCCCCAAATTCCTGGATATTTCTTCCCCAAAATCCCAGATTTTCCCCAAAACCATGAGGTATTTTTCCCTGAATTCCCAGATTTTTCCCTCAAAATTGCCAGAAATTCCCAGATTTTTCCCCCAAATCCCAGATTTTTCCCCAAATTCCCAGATTTTTCCCCAAAATTCCCAGATTTTCCCCCAAAATTCCCACCTGCCCGTGTCTCTCCAGCCTCGCTCAGGGACTCCAGGGATTCCCCCGTGGCCTCACTGTGGTTGCCATGGAAACCATTCAGGTTCATTCCCAAATTTCCCAAATTTCCCAAATTTCCCAGTTTGTCCCAGGGCTCTGGGCCTGGGGCAGCACCAGGAGCAGCTTTGGGCTTGGGCTTCTTCTTCTTGTTCTGGGGAAAATTGGGAAAATAAAGATTTTAATGGGGAAAAAATGGGGGAGAAATGAGGAAAAAGGGGAAAAAAATGGGGGGAAAATAAAGATTTTAATTGGGAAAAAATGGGATAGTGGAAAAATTGGGAAAATGGGAAAAAATGGGGGAAAATAAAGATTTTAATTGGAGAAAAATTGAGGGAAATGAGGAAAAAATGGAGGGGGGAATAGGGGAAAAATATGGGGAAAATAAAGATGCTAATGGGGAAAAAATGGGAGGGAATGGGGAAAAATGGGAAAAAGGAAAAATGGGGAAAATTGGGGGGAAAATGGGAAAAACAGATATTTTAATTGGGAAAATATAGGGAACAAATAGGGGAAATGGGGAAAAATGGGGGGAATATTGTGGGTAAATGGGGGGAAAATTGGGGGAAATCCATATTTCAATTGGGAAAAAAATTGAGGAAAAAACTGGGGGATTCCATATTTTAATTGTGAAAAAAATGGGAAAAATGGGGGGAAATTGAGGGAAAAATTGGGGGAAATCCAGATTTAAATTGGGAGAAAAATGGGGGGAAAACTGGGAAAAATCGGAGAAATTGAGGAAAAAATTGGGGGAAAATGGGTAAAATCCATCTTTTAATTGGGAAAAAATTGGGGGAAAATGGAGGAAAAATGGGGAAAAAAATGGGGAAAAATTTTCCATTTTTAAGTGGGACTTCCACTGGGAATTTTGGGATTTAAAGCTGGATGATCCCAGGGATAAAACAAGGAAGGCCTGGATGTGAAAATTCCATGAAATTCCAGCTCCTGGAATTTGGGAATGCTGGAATTCCTCTGGATCCTGAAATTCTTGGGGTTAATTCCTCAGGGATTTTGGGAAAAATTTTGGAAATTTTTTTTGGATTTTTGGGAATTACTTTTTTTTTCCCAGTCACTGTCCATTCCTTGAGCACCTCGCTGGCATTTCCTGGAAAAAAAAAATGGGAAAAGTTGGGAATGAGAGGGGAAAAAAAATGACAATTCCCTAAACTCCATCCCAAATTCCCTTCAATCCCAAAAATTCCCTCCCAAATCCCAAAATTCCCATCCCAAATCCCCTTAACCCTCCCAAATTCCATCCCCAGACTCCTCCAATCCCAAAAAATTCATCCCAAATTCCCAAAATTTCCTCCCCAACCTCCCCAAATCCCCAGGATTTCCTCCCCAAATCTCAGAATTCCCAAATTCCCTCTCAGAATTCCCAGATTTTTCCCAGATTTCTGACCCTGAAGGCCTGCACTGTTCTGTCCCCTCATCCCCTGTCAGAATTCCAAGATTTTCCCAGAATTCCCAGATTTTCCAGGATTCCCACCCTCCATGAAGGCCTGCACTGTCCTGTCCTCAAATCCCCTCCCAGGACCCCCAGAACTCCCAGATTTTCCCAGAATTCCCAGATTTTCCCAGAATTCCCAGATTTTCTGACCCTCCATGAAGGCCTGCACTCTTCTGTCACCTCATCCCCTTTCAGAATTCCCAGAATTCCCAAATTCCCTCTCAGAATTCCCAGATTTTCCAGGATTCCCAACCTCCATGAAGGCCTGCACTGTCCTGTCCTCAAATCCCCTCCCAGGACCCCCAGAATTCCCAGATTTTTCCCAGAATTCCCACCCTCCGTGAAGGCCTGCACAGTCCTGTCCCCAGAATTCCCAGATTTTCCCAGAATTCCCAGATTTTTCCCAGATTCCCACCCTCCATGAAGGCCTGCACTGTCCTGTCCCCTCCCAGGCCCCCCAGAATTCCCAGATTTCCCCAGAATTCCCGGATTTTTCCCAGAATTCCCACCCTCCATGAAGGCCTGTACCATCCTGTCCCCTCCCAGGCTCCCCAGAATTCCCAGATATTCCCAGATTTTCCCAGAATTCCCACCCTCCATGAAGGCCTGCACAGTCCTGTCCCCTCCCAGGCCCCCCAGAATTCCCAGATTTCCCCAGAATTCCCAGATTTTCCAGGATCCCCACCCTCCATGAAGGCCTGCACAGTCCTGTCCACGGCGTTGTCGAAGTGCTGCAGCACCAGCACGATCTCGGTGTTGCTGCGGTTGGGAACCACGGCACGGACAGCCTGCACCTGGGGAGGGAGACAGGGATCCAGGGGAGTCCAGGGAAAAACAGGGAATACAGGGGAAAACAGGGGAAAACCAGGGGAAAAACGGGGGGAAAAATGGGGGGAAAACAGGGGAAATCCAGGGGAAATCCAGGGGAAAAACAGGGGAAAAACAGGGGAAAATCCAGGGGAAAAACCAGGGGAAAAACAGGGGAAATCCAGGGGAAAAACAGGGGAAAAACCAGGGGAAAAACCAGGGGAAAAACAGGGGAAAAACCAGGGGAAAAACCAGGGGAAAAACCAGGGGAAAAACAGGGAATACAGGGGAAATCCAGGGGAAAACCAGGGAAAATCCAGGGGAAAAACAGGGGAAAAACAGGGGAAAAACAGGGAAAATCCAGGGGAAAAACCAGGGGAAAAACCAGGGGAAAAACAGGGAAAATCCAGGGGAAAAACAGGGAAAATCCAGGGGAAAAACAGGGAAAATCCAGGGGAAAAACAGGGAAAAACAGGTAAAAACAGGGAAAAACCAGGGGAAAAACCAGGGGAAAACCAGGGGAAAAACAGGGAATACAGGGGAAATCCAGGGGAAAATCCAGGGGAAAACCAGGGGAAAAACAGGGGAAAAACAGGGAATACAGGGGAAAACCAGGGGAAAACCAGGGGAAAACCAGGGGAAAACCAGGGGAAAAACAGGGGAAAAACAGGGGAAAAACAGGGGAAAAACAGGGGAAAAACAGGGGAAAAACAGGGGAAAAACAGGGGAAAAACAGGGGAAAAACAGGGGAAAAACAGGGAATACAGGGGAAATCCATGGGAAAAACAGGAAAAAATCCATAGAAAATCCATGGAATACAGGAAAAAAAATCCATGGAATACAGGAAAAAACAAGGAAAAATCCATGGAATACAGGGAAGAATTTGTGGGAAAAACACAGGGAAAAATCCATGGGAATACAGGGGAAAAACAGGGAAAATCCATGGGAAATCCATGGGAAAAATCCATGGGAATACAGGGGAAAAATCCATGGGAATACAGGGGAAAATGTGGGAAAAGGCATGGGAAAAATCCATGGGAAAATCCATGGGAAAATCCATGGAATACAGAGAAAAACAGGTAAAAATCCATGAAATACAGGGAAAGTCCACGGGAAACCCATGGGAATTCTGGGAATTGTGGGCATTGGGAATTTGGGAATTGTGGGAATTTGGGCATTGGGATTTTGGGAATTGTGGGAATTTGGGGATTCCAGCACCTTCTCCTTCATGTTCTCGGAGCAGCCGCCCTGCGCCCGCACGGCCCCGGAGCGAACGTCGAACACGAACCCCGAGGGATCTGCGGGAACAGGAATTTCCTTGGGAATGCTGCACCCAATCCTGGAATTCCAGCCCAAAATTCCCACCCCCATCCTGAAATTCCAACCCCCATCCTGAAATTCCAACCCCCATCCTGAAATTCCAGCCCAAAATTCCCCTTTCCCCCCAAAATTCCCACAATCTTTCCCTAAAAATTCCCCCATTTTCTCCCCAAAATTCCCCTCAAATTCCACTTTTTCCCCATAAAAATTCCCTCCAAATTCCCTCATTCCCCCCAAAAATTCCCAAAATTTCTCATTTTGCCCCCTAAAAATTCCCCATTTTCCCCCCAAAATCCCCACTAAAATCCCATTTTTTCCCTATTCTTCTACTTTTTTTCCCCTATTTTTCAATTTCCCCCCATTTCCCCAAAATTCCCCAAAAATTCTCCCCAAAAAAAATCACCCTAAAATCCCATTTTTTCCCCTGTTCCTCCACTTTTATTTCCCTTTTTCCCCCCCATTTTCCCCCAAAATTCCCCCATTTCTCCCCTAAAAATCCCCCCAAAATTCCATTTTTTCCCTATTTCTCCACTTTTTTTCCCTATTTTTCCTTTTTTTTTCCATTCCCCCCCCCCCAAACCCTGATTTTTTTTAGGGATGGCCCCCCAGGATCCATCTGGCACAGAAAATTGGGACAATTATCCCAGAAAATCCCTGGATTTTCCCTCTGGGCCAGGGCTGGAATTGCCTCTCAATAATTAATTAAAGGCAAATAAAGACAAATGAGGCCCCTCCCCCCTCTCCAAACACCCTCTGGAATTAACATTCCATGGGAATCCTCTCATCCCAACAGAAAAAAAAACTGAAAAAAAAGGAAAAAATCCATGGAAAAACCCAAAAAAAGATTCCCTGGGATTTTGGGGCTAAAAAGGGGGATTTTGGGTGAGGTTTTGGCTCTTAAATCAGATTTTTAATGGAATTTCAGCCCAAAAATGTGGATTTTTTAAAGGAAAAAAAGGATTGATCCCCAAAAAAATCAGGGATTGAAGGGGAAATTCCCATTTTTCCAAAATCCCCAAATTGCAAATTCTCTGGGAATTTTAGGGCTAAAAAAGAGGATTTTGGGATGAGATTTTTCCTTATTTTTTTCCCTTTCCTCCCCCATTTTTTCCAATTTTCCCTCCTTTTCCCCTTTCCCCTCATCCCCCTTTTTCCCCCTCTTTTTCCCTATTTTTTTCCTTTTTTCCCCAGTTTTCCACTTTTTTCCCTAATTTTCCCAATTTTCATCATTTTCCCCCTTTTTCCCCCTCCTTTTTCCCATTTATTCCAAATTTTCTTTTTCCCCTATTTTTCCCAATTTTTCCTTATTTCCCCACTATTTTTTTCCTGATTTTTCCCAGTTTTCACCCAATTTTCCTCTTATTTTTTCCCATTTTTCCCATATTTTTCCTCGTTTTTCCACCTCCACAATTCCCAGCCCATCCTGAAATTCCCAATTCAACTCAAAATCCCCAAATTTGATTTTTTTGGGCTCAAATCCCAGAATTTTGGGATTTTTGGAGCTCCTACCTTTGGGCTGCTGCTTCCTGGACATCTTTGGGTGGAATTCCAGAGGTTTTGAAGCTGAAAATTGGGAATTTTTCTTTTGGGAATGTTCAAAGGAGGAGATTTCCTGGAGAAAAAAAATAAAAAGGGATAAAATAATGAAATTTGGGAGTGGGAAAAGAAGGAAAAACAAATAAAGGAAATAAAGGCATTTTTAAAAAATCCTGGAATTAAAAATTTTTGGAGTTAAAGGATTAAAAAAAACCCTGGAATTAAAAAAAAAACTTCATGGAATTCAAAATATTCAGGAATTAAAAACGTGGAATTTAAAAAAATGGTGGAATTAAAAAATGGTGGAATTAAAGGATGAAAAAAAATTATGGAATTAAAGAATTAAAAAACCCTGGAATTTTAAACCCTGGAATTAAAAAAAAAAAAAAAAAAAAAAAAAAAAAAAAAAAAAAAAAAAAAAAAAAAAAAAAAAAAAAAAAAAAAAAAGGGAATTTAAAACTCCTGGAATAAAAAAGGAATTTTTAAAAAAATCTCTGGAATTAAAGGATAAAGGTAAAAAAATGGAATTAAAAAAAAAATCCTTGGAATACAAAATAAAGAAATCAAAAATAAAGGAATTAAAAATCCCAAGAATTAAAGGAAACTCTGGAATTAAAAAAAAAACAAAACAACAAACAAAACAAACCCTGGAATTAAAAATAAAGGGATTAAAAATAACCTGGAATTCACAAATTTAAAACTCTAGGACTAAAAAACCTCTGGAATTCAAAATAAAGGAATGAAAAAACCAAAATCAATCCCAAATTATCCCCAAATTCCACCCAAATCAATCCCACATTTATCCAGAATTTATCCCACATTTATCCCAAATTAACCCCAAATAATCCCAAATTTATCCAAATTTACTCCATTTTTTCCCATTCCAGAGGGGGAATTCCCTTGGAAAAACAAACAAAGAGAGAAGACAAAGGAGAGGGAAAAATTCCTTTTTTTTAAAGTGGAAAACTCTGGGAAAATCCCCAAAAAATTGGGATTTGGGAGGCAGGAAAAATCAGGAATTAATTAGGATTAATTAGGATTAATTAATTAGGGATGGATTTGACAATGGTGCAGGGAAAAATTGGGAATGATCCTTTTTTTTCCTATGGAAAAATGCTGGAAAATTCCCCCAAAAATGGGAATTTGAGAGGCAGGAAAAGCCAGGATTAATTAACAGGGATCTAAGGTTAATTAGGATTAATTAGCAGTAATTAATTAAGGAATTTCCATGGGATTCATTCAGGAATTTCCTCCTGGGATGAACAAAACAAAGAAGCAGGGGGAAAAAAAAAAATCTCTTTTTTTAAGGAAAACTCTGGAATTGTCCCAAAAATATCCTTGGAATATGAAAAAAAAAACAAAAAACAACCAAACTGGAATGTTTCCAAAAATAAATAAATATCCCAAAAATAAATAAATATCCCAAAATAAATAAATACAAAAAAAACTCCCTCTAGAATGTCCCTAAAAAATCCTGGAATACCCCCAAAATAAAGAAATATCCTAAAATAAATGGGAATATCCTAAAAACCCTGAAATATTCCTAAAATAAATGAATATCTCAAAAAACCTCTGGAACATTCCCTAAATAAAATCCTGGTATATAAAAAAAACTTTAAATATTCCCCAAAATAAATAAATATACAAAAAAACCCTCTGGAATATTAAAAAAAATTAATATCCCAACAATAAATCAATATCTCTAAAAACCTCTGGAATGTTCCTAAAAAACCCTGGAATATCCCAAAAATAAAGAAATAGCTTAAAAAAAATTTGGAATATCTTAAAAAACCCTGAAATATTATTACAAATAAATAAATATCCCAAAAATAAATAAAAACCCTCAAAATACATTAAAAAATGGGAATAAAAATAAAAAGTGGAAAATAAAATGGGAATAAAAAGTGGGAGGAAAATGGGAATAAAAATAAAAAGGGGGAAAAATGAGAATAAAATGTAGAGGGAAAATGGGAATAAAAATAAAAAGGGGGAAAATGGGAATAAAAATAAAAAAGGGGAAAAAAATGGGAATAAAAATAAAAAATGATGAATAAATGGGAAAAAAAGTGGGAAAAAATGGGAATAAAAATGTGGGGAATAAATGGGAATAAAAATAAAAAGTGAGGAATAAATGTGGAAAAAAAAAGTGGAAAAAATGGGAATAAAAATAAAAAGTGGGAAAAATAAGAATAAAAATAAAAAGTGAGGAATAAATGGGAATAAAAAGTGGGAAAAATGGGAATAAAAATAAAAAGGGGGAAAATAAGAATAAAAAG
Source organism: Oenanthe melanoleuca (assembly GCF_029582105.1). Taxonomy (NCBI): domain Eukaryota; kingdom Metazoa; phylum Chordata; class Aves; order Passeriformes; family Muscicapidae; genus Oenanthe; species Oenanthe melanoleuca. The sequence continues at coordinate 1,505,427 of NC_079363.1, read as the reverse complement.
TGAGGGAAAAAACGGGAATAAAAATAAAAATTTGGGGGAATGTGAATATAAAGTGGGAATAAATGGGAATAAAAAGTGGAGGAAAAAAGGGAAAAAAATTAAAAGTGGAAAAAATGAGAATAAAAAGTGGGAGGGGGGATGGGAATAAAGGGTGGGAAAATGGGAATAAAAATAGAAAGTGAGGAATAAATGGGAATAAACGGAATTTTTGAGCTGGGGATGTTGGGAATAGAAATAAATGGGGAATTCTTTAATTGGAATGAATGAATAATTCATGGAATTCACCTGGAAAAGGTCAAAAATTCCCTGGGAATTCCAGGCTGGGAAGAGGGAGGGGTTAAATCCAGGGGGGAATTCTGGGGATTTAATGGGAATGGGAGGGGGGAAAAAAGCCAAAAATTCCCAAAAAATTCCAAATAAAATTCAAGGGGGGAATTGCAGAGGGGGGAGGAGCCCAAATTTTGGTGGAAAAGCAAAAATTGCACCTGGAGGTGGCTCAGAAATTGGGGAAAGTGGGAGAAATATCCCAAAAAAAATTAAATTTCAGGGAAAGCTGTTGGTAAAAACAGGGAAATCATCCCAAAAATCCCAAATTCCAGGAAAATCCTCTCTTAAAAACACAGAAACAATCCCAAAAATCCCCAAAAATGGGGAAATTGGGATTGGGAGAGTAAAGAGGGAAAAGATGGAAAAATGGAAAAAAAAAAAAAAAAGGGAAAAACTGGAAAAAGGAGGGGGAAAAAAAGGAGAAAAAAAAGGAGAAAAAATGAGGAAAAATAGGAGGAAAACTGAGGGGAAAATGAGGAAAAATTATTAGAAAAAGGAGGGGGAAAAAAGAGGTAAATCAGGAGGGAAAAAAAGAGAAAAAAGAGGTAAAAAATAGAGAGAAAAAAGGAAAGGAAAAGGAGGAGGAAAATTGAGGGGGAAAGGAGGAAAAAAAAAGGAGGAAAAAAAAAAAGGAAGGAAAAAGAAGGAAAAAAGGAGAAAAATAGTAGAAAAATAGGAGGAAAAATAGGGGAAAAAAAAGAGGAAAAAAAGGAGGGAAAAAAAAAAGCAGGAAAAAGCCCAAACTCCAACTCCAAATTTTGAGGGAAAACCCCTAAAAAATCCCCAAAATCCCGGGAATTTCTGGCTTGGGAAGGAATTCTGGGGCTGCTTTTCCCAGTTTTCCAATTTTTCCTTCCCTGGATCAAATCCTACTGGAATTTCTCCTTTTCCCAATGGATAAAATCCTATTTTTTTACCCATTTCCTTCTGGAATTTCTCCTTTTCCCCAAGGGATAAAATCCCTTTTTTTTCCCCCTTTTCCCTCTGGAATTTCTCCTTTTTTCCAATGAATAAAATCCCATTTTTTACCCATTTTTTATCCCATTTCCCTCTGGAATTTCCTCCAGGAAGGAGCCACAAGTGGGAATGAGGCTCTGGAAAAGCTTTTCCAGAGGAGGAATTATTAATAATAATAACAACTATTAATTAATAATTCATTAATTTTTGATGTTTTAATGAGTTTTCACCCCATTAATTATTGGGAATAATTAATAAAGGAATGGAAAATCCCATTCCTGACAATCTCAGATCATCCCATGGGATTTGCTCTTTATCCACCCCAAATTCCTTCTCAGCACCCCCAAAATTCCTCAGACCCCAAAAAAAGAGCCTCAAAAAACTCTCAGAGCCCCCCCAAACCCTACAGAGACCCCCCCAAAACCCTTCAGACTCCTCAAAAGATCCCTCAGCACCCCAAATTACTTCACAAAAATCCTCATATTCCCCCCAAACCCCTCAGCCCCCCAAAATTACCTCACAAATCCTCTCAGACCCCCCAAAATTCCCTCACAAAACTCCTTAGACACCTCAAATCCCTCACAAAACTCTTCAGATCCCCCTAAATCCCCTCAGCCCCCCAAAATCCACCCACAAATCCTCCCAGGCCCCCCAAATCCCCTCACAAAACTCCTGATTCCCCTAAAATCCCCTCAGCCCCTCCAAATCCCCTCAAAAATCCTCTCAGAACCCCAAATCCCCTCACAAAACTCCTCAGCCCCCCTAAATCCACTCATAAAACTCCTCAGACCCTCCCAAATTTCCTCAGGGCCCCCAGATCCCCTCACAAATCCTCTCAGAGCCCCCCCAAATCCCTCAGCCCCCCAAAATTCCCTCACAAAACTCCTCAGACACCTCAAATCCCTCACAAAACTCTTCAGATCCCCCTAAATCCCCTCAGCACCCCCAAATTACCTCACAAAACTCCTCAGGTCCCTCAAAACCCCTCAGAGCCCCAAATCCCCTGAAAAATCCTCTCAGAACCCCAGATCCCCTCACAAAACTCCTCAGACCCTCCCAAATCTCCTCAGGCCCCTCAAATCCCCTCACAAAACTCCTCAGACCCCCCTCAAATTCCTCACAAAACCCCTCAGACCCCCAAATCTTCTCAGAACCCAAAATCCCCTTACAAAACTCCTCAGACCCCCCTCAAATTCCTCACAAAACCCTTCGGCCCCCCTAAAACCCCTCATAAAACTCCTCAGACTCCCCCAAATCCCCTCAGCTCCCCCAAAATCCCCTCAGCCCCCCTCAATCCCCTCACAAAACTCCTCAAAGCCCCCCAAATCCCTTCAGCCCCTCCAAACCCATTCACAAATCCTCTCAGACCCCCAAATCCCCTCACAAATCCCCTCAGACCCTCCCAAATCCCCTCACAAAACTCCTCCAAAACCGCCAAGGCCCCTCAGGCCTCTCAACCTCCCCCATCCCTCACGAGACCCCGCCGTTCTCCCCCCCCCAACCCCTCCGCCCGCCCCTCCGCCAGCCCGGCCGCGCTCCCCCGCTGCCCCCCGGCCCTGCGGGGTCCCGGGGGTCCCGCACTCACCGAGGGATCCCGGGGGTTTCGGGGGTCTCTCGTTCCCCCCTCCCGCCTCACCCGCGACGCTCCGGGCGGGGGCCGCGGCCCGGCAGAGCCCTCAGAGCGCTCCAGCCAATCAGAGCGCGGATTTCAACCTCCAGCCAATCAAAATGCGGCGCCCTCAGCAACTTCACCAATCAAAGCGCAGAAAAGCCCCGTTTGTCCCGCCCCCTCCCTCCGCCATTCAGAGAGGGGAGGGGCGGGGCGCGAGGGAGCCGCCAGCCAATGGTAGAGCGGTTTGACCACTAAGCCACGCCCATTCACCGAATTCAACCAATCATATTGCGTTATTTTAAACCACGCCTTTTATGGGTGGAGCGGCGGGTGCCGAACGTGGACGGAAACTGCCGAGAGCGGCGGAAACGCCCGAGCGCGCTCCGGGAACGGCCGAAGCCACGCGCGGCGCGGAGATCGGGAGGTCGCGGGTTCGAGTCCCCCCTACTCCTCTTTGCCCTCCAAATTTTTGGGGTGCACCCCATTTTTTGGGTGCCCCCCCCTCGTTCTTTCAGTATTTTCCGGGATCTAGCGGCCAATTAAGGCTCTTCCACAATTAACGAGCTCGGAGCCGCGGGGCGTTTCCCGGGGTGTCTCTGAGCTGTTTTATTTTTTGGGGGAGCTTTGGGGTCCCCCAGGATTCTTGAGGGTGAAGCCACCAATGGGAACTCACCCCGGATTTTGGGGCTCCATCCCCCACTCTCTGCTGGAAGGGCCTCCTGGATTTTGGGGTTCGTCCCCCTTTAATTTGGGACCTCCTCCGCCCCATTTTTGGGATCAAATTCCCCAGTTTTTAGGATACATCCCCCTCATTTTTGGGGATCCCAATTCCCTATTTTTGGGGATCCAAATTCCCCATTTTTGGGGTCCCACCCCCACATTTTTGGCATCCAAACCCTCCCATTTTTGGGACCCGACCCCCCCATTTTTGACTCCAAATTCTCCATTTTTGGGGATCCACAACCTCCCATTTTTTGGGGTGCAATTCCCTTATTTTTTGACGTCCCCCCCAATTTCCCACCCATTCCAAACTCTCTGCCGGGCTGGAAATCGATGTACCCCCCCCAAATTGGGTCAGGACCCCCCCCAAAATGCTCAGAGCCCCCCTAAATGGGGCTGGGACCCCCCGAACTGAAAAAAACCCCCCAAATACCCGTGCCCCCCCCAAAGTCCCTGACCCCCTCCCCCAAATCCTCAGAGCCCCCCCCAAAATCTCTGCCAGGCTGGAGATGGATGTACCCCCGCAAATGGGTTTGGACCCCCCCAAATCCTCGGAGTCCCCCCAAATTGGGTCAGGACCCCCCCAAATGGGTTTGGACCCCCCTAAATTGGGTCAGGACCCCCATAAATCCTCGGAGCCCCCCCAGATTGGGTCAGGACCCCCCCAAATGGGTTTGGATCCCCCCAAATTGGGTCAGGACCCCCCCCAAATCCTCGCAGCCCCCCCAGATCTCTGTCCCCGCTCCCCCTCCGAGCCCCCCGAGCCCCTCCCGAGCCCCCCCGAACCTTCCCGAGTCCCCCCGAGCACCCCCGAACTCCCCCCGAGTCCCCCCGAGCCCTCCCGAACCCCCCCCCGAGCACCCCCGAACCCCCCCGAGCCCCCCCGAGCCCCCCCGAACCCCCCCGAACCTTCCCGAGCCCCCCCGAACCCCCCCCGAGCCCCCCCTCGGGCCGGGCCGGGGGCAGCCGAGCGCTCCGAGCTCGGGGGTCCCGCGGGAGGAGCTGTCAGAGCGTGGGGGAGGGGAGGGGGGGGGAGGGGGGGCTGGACATGGGGGGGGGGGCGCATCCATCTCCGACCTGGCAGAAACTGGGGGGGGGTCTGAGCTTTAGGGGGGTCCTGATTCATTTAGGGGGGGCTCTAAACATTTGGGGGGGTCCTGACCCAGTTTGGGGGGGCTCTGAGGATTTGGGGGGGTCCTGATTCATTTAGGGGGGTCCCAGCCCCATTTTAGGGGGGTCCAACCCCATTTCGGGGGGGTCCTGACCCAATTTGGGGGGTCCTGACCCAGTTCGGGGGGGCTCTGAGGATTTGGGGGGGCTCTGATTCATTTAGGGGGGGCTCTAAACATTTGGGGGGGTCCTGACCCAATTTGGGGGGGCTCTGAGGATTTGGGGGGGCTCTGATTCATTTAGGGGGGGCTCTAAACATTTGGGGGTGTCCTGACCCAATTTGGGGGGTCCTGACCCAGTCTGGGGGGGCTCTGAGGGTTTGGGGGGGCTCTGAGGATTTGGGGGGGGTCCTGATCCAATTTGGGGGGGCTCTGAGGATTTGGGGGGTCCTGATTAATTTAGGGGGGTCCCAGCCCCATTTTAGGGGGGTCCAACCCCATTTCGGGGGGGTCCTGACTCATTTCGGGTGGGACCCTTTTTTGGGGGTCCCAGCCCCTTTTTTGGGGGGTCCGGTTCCTTTTTTGGGGGGGATGGATGGGAGGAGTTTGGGGGTTCCATTTGTGGGGGGGGAGAGAAGAGGATAGACCCAAAACCCCCCCAAAAATCCCCCCAAAAAATCCCCCAATTCCCCGAAAAACCCCAAATCTCTCCCCCCCGACCCCCCCCCCCGCCCCGGGCCGGGTGGGGGAGGGGAGGGCCCCGCCCCGCCCCCCCCCGATCGATCCGAGGCAAATGTTGACATTTCCAAATCCCGGGAATTTTTATGGGATCGATCGGGGGGGGGAGGGGAGGAGGGAGGGGCTGGGGGGGCGGAATGGGGAGGGAGGGGCTGGAACCCCCAAAAATGGGGCTGGGGGGGCCTAAAATGGGGCTGGAGACCCCAAAAAAAGGGTCTGGAGACCCCAAAATGGGGGTGGGGGGGACACGGGGGGGACACACCTGTGCACCCCTAAATCCTGGATCCCAAAAAACCCTGATCCCAAATCCCAAAGAATGAACCCCAAATAAATCATCTATCCCGAATAAATCATCAATCCCAAATAAATCATTAATCCCAAATAAATCATCGATCCCAAATAAATCATTAATCCCAAACCATAAATCCCAAATAAAACCCGGATCCCAAATCGTGCATCCCAAATCCCAAAGAATCAATCCCAAAAAAATCATCAATCCCAAAAAAAAATCGTCAATCCCAAATAAATCATCAATCCCGAATAAATAATTAATCCCAAACCGTGCGTCCCAAATCCAGAAGAATGAATCCCCAATAAATCATTAATTCTGAATAAATCATTAATCCCGAATAAATCTCGAATCCCAAATAATAAATCCCGGATCCCAAATAAATCCTGAATCCCAAATAATCGGGATTTAACTCCATCCATCTCCCAGCCCTGATTTATTCCCGGCAAGGAGGAGGAAAAAAATCCTAAATAAATCCTGAATAAATCCTAAATAAATCTTGAATAAATTCCAAAATAAATCCTGAATACATTCCTAAATAAATCCTGAATAAATTCCTAAATCAATCCTAAATAAATTCTGAATAAATCCTAAATCGGGAGTTCCCCCCCGCCCTAATTGGAGCTGGATCGGGATTCCCGGATCCCAAATCCCAAATCCCAAATTAATCCCGAATAAAGAATCCCAGATAATGAATCCCAAATAATCGGGATTTAACCCCATCCATCTCCCGGCCCTGATTTATTCCTAGCAAGGTGGGGGGAAGAAAATCCTAAATAAATCCTGAATACATTCCTAAATAAATCCTGGATAAATCCTGAAAAAAATCCTAAATAAATCCTAAATAAATCCCGAATAAATTCCTAAATAAATCCTAAATAAATCCTGAATAAATTCCTAAATAAATCCTGAATAAATTCCTAAATAAATCCTGAATAAATCCTGAATAAATTCCTAAATAAATCCTAAATAAATTCCTAAATAAATCCTAAATAAATCCTGAATAAAATCCTAAATAAATCCTGAATAAATTCCTAAATAAATCCTAAATAAATCCTGAATACATTCCTAAATAAATCCTAAATAAATCCTGAATAAATTCCTGAATAAATCCTGAATAAATTCCTAAATAAATCCTAAATAAATCCTGAATAAATCCTGAAAAAAATCCTAAATAAATCCTAAATAAATCCTGACTAAATTCCTAAATAAATCCTAAATAACTCTTGAAAAAATTCCTGAATAAATCCCAAATAAATCCTAAATAAACCCTAAATCAGGAGAGTTCCCCCCCGCCCTAACTGGGGCTGGATCGGGATTCCCGGATCCCAAATCCCAAAGATCCAACCCCAAATCCCAGAGAACCCATCCCAATAAACGGCGCCGGCGGCGGATTTAACCCGGGCCCATCCATCTCCCGGAATAAATCCTAAATTCCCCCCTGAGACCCCCCTCCCCCCGCCCTAATTGGAGCTCCCGACAGCTCCCGAATCCCAAAATCCCCGGGAATGAATCCCAAATAAACGGCCCCATCCATCTCCAGCGCGGGGGGGGAGAAAAATAAATCCTAAAAAAATCCCCCCGGGACCGACAGATCCTGAATCCCAAATAACCAACCCCGGAGGAAAAGCCGAGTAATTAATCCCAAATAGAGAATCCCGAATAACGAATCACAAATAATGAATCACAAATAATTGATCCCCAATAATTAATCCCAAGTAAAGAATTACAAATAATGAATCCTAAATTAAGGATCCCAAATAATGAATCCCGAATAAAGAATCCTGAATAATGAATCCCAAATAAACAATCCCAAGTAATGAATCCCAAATAATTAATCCCAAATAATGAATCCTAAATAAAAAAAAATCCTAAATAATGAATCCTAAAGGATGGATCCCGAATAAAGAATCCCAAATAAAAAAATCCCAAATAAAAAATCCCAAATAAAAAAATCCCAAATAAAATATCCCAAATAAAAAAAAAAAATCCCGAATAAAAAAAAATCCCAAATAATGAATCCCAAATAAAAAAATCCCAAATAAAAAAAAAAGAAATCCCAAATAAAAAATCCCAAATTAAAAAAAAAAAAACAAAAAACAAAAAAAAAAAAAAAAAAAAAAAAAAAAACACAAAAAAAAAAAAAAACAAATAAAGAATCCCGTATAAAGAATCCCAAATAAAGAATCCCCAATAATTAATCCTGGATAATTAATCTCCAATAATTAATCTCCAATAATGAATTTCATATGGTCCCTCCCCTCTGTCCCCTCCCCAATGTCCCCCCAATGTCCCTCCAATGTCCCCCCACTGTCACCCCCTCAATGTCCCCCCCGGTGCCCCCCAGGGTTGTCACTTCCCCCCCCTCAATGTCCCCCCCTGTCCCCCCCTGTCCCCTCCCTGTCCCCTCCTGTCCCCGCCGCGCTCGCGGCTCCTGGGGGGCCGCGGTGGCAGCTGGTGACCGAGGTGGTGGCGCTGTCACCGTGCGGGGGGGACACGGGGGGGACACGGGGGGACACGGGGGGGACACGGGGGGAACACGGGGAGAAAACGGGGGGAACACGGGGGGGACACGGGGGGGACAATGAGGGGACACGGGGGGACACGGGGGGGACAATGAGGGGACATGGGGGGACACGGGGGGGACACGGGGGGACACGGGGGGACATGGGGGGACATGGGGGGAGACAATGAGGGGACACGGGGGGGACACAGGGGGACACGGGGGGGACACGGTGGGGACATGGGGGGGGACAATGAGGGGACACGGGGGGGACACAGGGGGACACGGGGGGGACACGGGGGGACACGGGGGGGACAATGAGGGGACACGGGGGGGACACGGGGGGACACGGGGGGGACACGGGGGGACACGGGGGGAACACGGGGGGACAATGAGGGGACACGGGGGGGACAATGAGGGGACACGGGGGGACAATGAGGGGACACGGGGGGGACACGGGGGGACATGGGGGGGACATGGGGGGGACACGGGGGGACACGGGGGGGACAATGAGGGGACACGGGGGAGGAAACTGAGGCAGGGATGGGAGGGACCCCCTCCCCCCAAGAGCGGTGGCATCAATTTGGGGACACTAAAACTGGGGGGGAACTACAAAATTGGTACTGAGCCCCCCCAAACCCAGTGACAGCAAATGAGGGACCCCAAAATGGGGCTGGGACCCCAAAAATCTTGTGACACCGACCCAAGGACCTCAAAACTGGGATCGAGACCCCAAACCCGGTGACACCAAATGTGGGACCCCAAAACCGTCCCCGACCCCCCCAATCTGGTGCCACCAACCCAGGGACCCCAAAACTGGGACCGAGACCCCTCAAACCCAGTGACACCAAATGAGGGACCCCAAAACCGGGACCGAGACCCCAGATCTTGAGACAAAAACCGAATGACCCCAAAACTGGGACCGAACACCCCCAAATCTGGTGCCAACAAATAAGGGACCCCAAAACCGTCCCCGATCCCCCAAATCTGGTGCCACCAACACAGAGACCCCAAAACTGGCACCGAACACCCCCAAACCCGGTGACACCAACGCAGGGACCCCAAAACTGGGGCTGAGACTCTTCAAACCCAGTGACACCAAATGTGGGACCCCAAAACTGTCACCAAACCCAGTGGCACCAACCCAGGGACCCCAAAACCGTCCCCGACCCCCCCAAATCTGGTGCCACCAACACAGAGACCCCAAAACTGGGACCGAGACCCCTCAAACCCAATGACACCAAATGAGGGACCCCAAAACTGTCACCAAACCCAGTGGCACCAACCCAGGGACCCCAAAACCGTCCCCGACCCCCCCAGTCTGGTGCCCCCAGTGCCACCCCCTGGGACCGCGCGGGGGTCGGGGCGCTGCCCCCCCCCCCCCATCCCCCATCCCCGCTAATTGGGGCTTCCCCGTCTCCTCGCCGCTAATTAATCCGCTCATTAAGGCGGCGGCGGCGCGGGGGGTGGCGCGGGGGTGGCGCTGTCACCGCTGTCACCGCTGTCCCCCCCCCCCCGCCCCAAGGATTTGTCGCATCGATCCCGCCCGTAAATCGGGAGCGGTGATGGATCGCGGGATCCGAGCGATCCGAGACCTTTGGAATTGTCGCGATGGATTGTCCCCGAGGGACCGCGGGGACAGCGAGGGAGGGAGCGGGGGGAAAAAACCGAACAAAAAAATGCATCGGGAGCGGAGAAAAAGCGACGGGAACGTGGAAAAATGTCCACGGGAAACGCGGAAAACGTGCAAAAAGCGCTGGGGAAACAGAGAAAATTCATTTAAAAATATATATAGGAAATACGGGAAATATATAAAAAGCGGAGGGGAAGTAGAGAAAATTCATTAAAAACGCGTGGGAAGTAGAGAAAATTAATTTAAAAATATGAAGGAAATAGAGAAAATTCATTAAAACGCATGAAAAACGTAGAAAATGTATTAAAATACACGGAAAATGTAGAAAATGCATGAAAACCACATGGAAAATGTAGAAAATGCATTAAAACCACATGGAAAATGTAGAAAATGCATTAAAATCACAAGGAAAAGAGAAAATGTATAAAAGCACGTGGAGAATATAGAAAATGCGTGGAAAATATAGAAAATTCATAAAAACCACGGGGGAAAGATGGAAAAGGCATTAAAACATATGGAAAATGTGGGAAATGAGTTTTTAAATGCAGGTAAAATATGGAAAATTCATAAAATACACACGGGAAACACAGAAAAAGCACAAAAATTCACACGTGAATGTGCGGGAAGGGCACGAAACGCACGGAAAGGGCACGGAACGCACCAGGAATGCAGGAAATGCAAGAAATGCACCAGAAATGCACCAGAAATGCAAGAAATGCACCAGAAATGCAGGAAATTCTCACTCACACACGTGGGGTGCACACGCGTGTGCAGAGCTCACACCCAGGGCTCACACAGGGGAAGGAACACACGGTTTACACACGATTTACACACGATTTACACACGATTTACACACTCAGAGCTCACACACGATTTACACACGGTTTACACACCCAGAGCTCACACAAGCACAGGATGAACACACGGAGCTGACCCAGAGCTCACACACTCACACTCACACACACGGGATGCACACACGGAGCTCACACTCAGCTCACACTCACAGGGTGTTCACACATGAACAGGGCTCACACTCACACGGGATGAACACAGAGCTCACACTCACAGGATGAACACACGGAGCTGACCCAGAGCTCACTCACTCAGAGCTCACTCACACTCACACTCACACTCACACTCACACTCACACGGGATGCACATGCGTGTTCAGAGCTCACACACGGGATGAACACGCAATTTACACACTCAGAGCTCACACACAGTGTACGTGCACAGCTAACACACAGGATTGCACTCAGCTCACACCCAGCTCACACACACAGAGCTCACACTCACAGGATGCACTCAGCTCACACAGAATTCACACGCAGAGCTCACTCACACTCACACTCACACGGGATGCACACACGTGTTCAGAGCTCACACACGGGATGAACACGCAATTTACACACTCAGAGCTCACACACAGTGTACATGCACAGCTAACACACAGGATTGCACACAGCTCACACCCAGCTCACACTCACAGAACTCACACTCACACACGGGATGCACACGCGTGTTCAGAGCTCACACACGGGATGAACACGCAATTTACACACACAGAGCTCACACTCACAGAGCTCACACATGACCAGGGCTCACACACACAGGATGAACACACGGAGCTCACACTCACAGGATGCACTCAGCTCACACAGAACTCACACTCAGAGCTCACACGGAGCTCACACTCACACACGGGATGCACACGCGTGTTCGGAGCTCACACACGGGATGAACACGCAATTTACACGCACAGAACTCACACACAGTGTACGTGCACAGATAACACACAGGATTGCACTCAGCTCACACCCAACTCACACTCACACAGGGGATGAACACGCAATTTACACGCACAGAACTCACACACAGTGTACATGCACAGATAACACACGGGATTGCACACAGCTCACACCCAGCTCACACTCAGCTCACACACAGTGTACATGCACAGATAACACACGGGATTGCACACAGCTCACACCCAGCTCACACCCAGCTCACACACAGCTCACACACAGCTCACACACACGTGCACAGATAACACACGGGATTGCACACAGCTCACACACAGCTCACACACAGCTCACACACAGCTCACACACAGCTCACACACACGTGCACAGATAACACACGGGATTGCACACAGCTCACACACAGCTCACACAACCCCCAACTCACACACAGCTCACACACAGCTCACACACAGCTCACACACAGCTCACACACACGTGCACAGATAACACACGGGATTGCACACAGCTCACACCCAGCTCACACCCAGCTCACACACAGCTCACACACAGCTCACACACACGTGCACAGATAACACACGGGATTGCACACAGCTCACACACAGCTCACACTCACGTGCACAAAGCTCTCACGGATCTCTCACACGGAGACAGGACGCACACGCAGCTCACACTCACACACAGGATGTGCTCAGAGCTCACACACGGACTGAGCGTGAACACACAGAGCACGCACACAGAGCACACACAGAGCACACAGAACACACACATACACACAGACACACACACAGAACACACACAGAACACACACAGAGCACACACAGAGCACACACAGAGCACACACAGAGCACACAGAACACACACACACACAGAACACACACACAGCACACACACATGGACTGAGCATGAACACACACAGCACGCACAGAGCACACACACAGCACACAGAGCACACACAGAGCACACACAGAGCACACACAGAGCACACACAGAACACACACAGAGCACACACAGCACACACACACACGGGGTTCACACACTCAGTGCACACACAGGATGTTCCCACTCAGAGCTCACACACGGGATTGCACACAGAGCTCACACACGGACTGAGCGTGAACACACACAGCACACAGAGCACACAGAACACACACAGAGCACACACAACACACACAGAGCACACAGACAGACACACACAGAACACACACAGAGCTCACTCACAGAGCACACACAGAGCACACACAGAGCACACACACACACACAGAGGATGCACACAGGTGAATTGAGGTCACACAGAGCTTGCACACATGGACTGAGTGAACACAGAGCACACACAGAGCACACACAGAGCACACACAGCACACACACAGCACACACACACACAGAACACACACAGCACACAGAGCACACACAGAGCACACACAGAGCACACAGAGCACACACACAGCACACACACAGCACACACACAGCACACAGAACACACACAGAGCTCACACAGAGCTCACACAGAGCACACACAGAGCACAAGCAGAGCACACACAGCACACACACACACGGGGTTCACACACTCAGTGCACACACAGGATGTTCCCACTCAGAGCTCACACTTGGACTGAGCGTGAACACACAGAGGACAACAGAACACACACACACGGTGCACACAGGTGAATTGAGCTCACAGAGAGATCACACACACATGGACTGAGCGTGAACACACAGAGCACACACAGAACACACACAAACACAGAACACACACAGAACACACACATACACACACAGAGAGCACACACAGAGCGCACACAGAGCACACAGGGCACACACAGAGCGCACAGAGGATGTTCACACACCCGGGATTCACACTCAGACCTCACACTCAGAGCTCCCTCACACCCTCACTCTCACACCTGACCGGGCCCTGCACACCTGCACAGGAACCTGCGCACGAACCGCGGGCCCGAGTCACGGACCCGAGTCACGGACCCGAGTCACGGACACGCTCACAGCCCCCCCCACCCCCCACGCGTATGCAGAGCCCCCCACTCCCCATCCCCCACCCCCCACTCCCTGTGGGACCCTCAGTCCCGGGGGTGGGGGGGATGAGGAGGGACCCCCCAGGATGGCGCTGGGAAGGGACCTGATATCCCCCGCCCCCCAATTCGGGGTCCCCAAACCCCTCCCGCACCCCCCAATCCCCACACCCACCCCCCCAGTGCCTTGCACACCCCCACCCCCCCCTTGCACACTCACCCCCCCCCTCCCCCCCGCCGCCGGCCCCTCCCCGCCCCCGCCGTGCCCGGGGCCGTCGGGCGAGCGGGCGGAGCGGGGCGAGCTGCGGGCGCGGCGGCGGCACCGGCCGCAGGTACCGGGGGGGTCCGGCCTGGGGGGGGGTCCCCCAGTTCTGCGGGTCCCCGGGGAGGAGCGCGGGGGGGTCCCGGAGATCCCCCCGGTGCTGCCGCCCGGTTCCGGGACAGGCGGGGACAGCGCGGGGACAATCCCGGTGGGACATTCCCAGGGGGACAATCCCGGGGGGAAAATCCCTGGGGGACAATCCCGGGGGGACAATCCCGGGGGACAATCCCGGGGGTGCCGCTCCCCGCGTGTCGCTCACCGGGAACTTGGGGAGAAGTTGCCCCGCGCGTCGCGGCGGAGCCACCGCGGATCCTCCCCGGTTCCATCCCGGCTCCGGTCGCGGATCCTCCCCGGTTCCATCCCGGCTCCGGTCGCGGATCCTCCCCGCTTCCATCCCGGTTCCATCCCGGTTCCATCCCGGTTCCTCCCTGGCTCTTTCCCGGCTCCATCCCGGCTCCGGTCGCGATTCCTTCTCGGTTCCTCCTTGGCTCCATCCCGGCTCCGGTCGCGATTCCTTCTTGGCTCCCTCGCGGCTCCATCCCGGCTCCGGTCCCGGTTCTATCCCGATTCCGGTGGCGGCTCCCTGGCGGCTCCATCCCGGCTCCGGTTACATCACCAGCTCCCACCCCGGCTCCGGTCCTGGCTGCTGCAGGAGCTCCGCTCTGACTCCGTGTCCGGCTGCGCTCCCGGCTCCGCTCCCGGTACCGGTTTCGGCCCCTTCGGCACCATCGGCTCCGGTTCCGTCCCCTCCGCCCGCGCCGGTCCCGGCTCCGCCCGCGGCTCCGGCCCCAGCCCCGGCCCCAGCCCGAGCCCCGCTCCCGGTGCCACCGCCGGCCCCGCCCGCGGCTCCGGCCCCATTCCCGATCCCATTCCCGGACTCATCCCGGCTCCCGATCCCACTCCCGGCTCCCGATCCCACTCCCGGCTCCCGATCCCACTCCCGGCTCCCGATCCCATTCCTGGCTCCCGATCCCACTCCCGGCTCCCGATCCCACTCCCGGCCCCGTCTCTGCTGTGGGTCCCATCCCCGGCTCCACCTGCAGCTTCTCCTCCGGCCCCAGCCCCATTCCCAGCCCCATCCCCGGCCCCATCCCCGGCCCCATTCCCGGGCTCATCCCTGCTCCCAATCCCATCCTCTCTGTAATTTCACCCCCGGCTCCACCCGCAGCTGCAGCCGCTGTCCCCATCTCCATCCCCGTCCCCATCCCAGTCCCATTTCTGTCCCCACCAACTCCAGCCCCACCCCTGCTCTGTCCCCATCCCATCCCCATCCCCACTGCCATTCCCTCCTCTCCCAACGCCACCAGCAGCCTGTCCCTGTCCCCATCCCTGTTCCCATCCCCGTCTCTATTCCTGTCCCCCTCCCTGTCCCCATCCCTGTCCCTGTCTCCATCTCCAGCTCCATCCCTGTCCCTGTCCCCATTCCCAGCCCCATCTCCAGCTCCATCCCTGTCCCCCTCCCTGTCCCCCTCCCTGTCCCCATTCCCAGCTCCGTCCCTGTCCCCAGCCTCATTCCCCTCCCTGTCCCCGTCCCCGTCCCTGTCCCCTCCCCGTCCCCGCTCCATCCTCAGGCCCGGCCGCCTCCTCCGCTCGCCACCATCGCTCCCAAGGGCGACGAGGACCTGCTGGCGCTGGCCGCCTCGCGGCTGAGCCGCAGGAAGCGAGTGGCCGGGGTGGCCATCGGCGTGGCCATGCTGCTGCTGCTGCTGGTGGCCATCCCGCTGCTGGTGCACGGCTCCAAGGCGGCCGCGCACTACGAGATGCTGGGCAGCTGCCGTATGGTCTGCGACCCCTACCCCGAGCTGGCCCCCGCCTCGCCGCCGCCCTTCCTGCCCGGGGCCAAGGGCGAGCCGGGCCGCAAGGGCCGCGCCGGCCTCCGCGGGCCACCGGGGCCACCGGGGCCGCGGGGACCCCCGGGAGAGCCGGGCCGGCCGGGACCGCCGGGACCGCCGGGCCCGGGGCCGGGCGGGTACATCCCGTCCTTCTACAGCCCCAAAATCGCTTTTTACGCCGGCCTGAGGAAGCCGCACGAGGGCTACGAGGTTCTGCGCTTCGACGATGTGGTGACCAACGTGGGCAACTACTACGAGCCCTCGAGCGGCAAGTTCACCTGCCCCCTGCCCGGCATCTACTTCTTCACCTACCACGTCCTGATGCGCGGCGGGGACGGCACCAGCATGTGGGCAGATCTCATGAAGAACGGGCAGGTAACGGGACCCCCGCGACCCCCAGCCCGGAGCTCACCCCTGGATTTTAGTCCCGGATTTTACCTCCAGTTTTCACCCCTCCCGATTTTGAGCCCCGGTTTTTACCCCCGGATTTTATCCCCCGGTTTTCATTCCTGGTAGTCATTTTCGGATTTAATTCCTGGTTTTCACCCCTGGTTTTCACCCCCCCCGGATTTCATTCCCTGCTTTACCCTCGGTTTTCATTCCCGGTTTTCACCCCCTCGTTTTCAGCCCTGCTTTTCACTCCCCGGTTTTCATTCCCAGTTTTCAGCCCCGGATTTCACCCCTGGACTTCATCCCTGGATTTCATCCCCCGATCTCACATCCGGGTTTCACACCCCAGTTCTCACTTCCCGGATTTCACCCTCCAGATTGCACCCTGCGATTTTACCCCCGGATATCACCCCTGGTTTTCAGCCCCCGGTTTTCAGCGGCCTCGGGGTTGTTGTTTTGGCCCATCGCCGTTTTGCTGGTTTGGTTTGGGGAATTTTTGGTTCTCATCCGGGTTCCATCCGTTCATGATTTCCCATCCTCGGTTCTGCTCCATCCCAAATCCCCACATCCTGCTCCCCCCCGCCATCAAATCCCACCCCCCAAATTCCCATCCTGATTCCCCCCAATCCCTCATTCCCCGTCACCAGTTCCCATCCTCCCCCATCCCTGTTTTTCCAGTTCCTCCCCATTCCCAGATCCCATTTCTCCCATCCAACCCCCCCAAATTCCCACCCTCCTCTCCCACATCCCTGATTTCCCATTCCCGGTTTCCCCACATCCCATTTCCCCCATCCAATCCCCTCCCAAATTCCCACCCAATCCCCTCCATCCCTGACTCATCCTCCCCAGCAGCCCCATTCCCGTTTTCTCCATCCAATCCCCGTTTTCAGTTCCCATCCTTTTCCCCAATCCTCGATTCTCCATCCCCGGTTCTGCTCCATCCCAAATCCCCACATTCCGTTCTCCTCATCCAATCCCCCCCCAAATTCCCACCCTCCTCCCCCTCATCCCAGATTTCCCATTCCCAGTTTCTCCACCTGCCCAGTCCCCACATCCCATTTCCCTCATTCAATCCCTCCCCAAATTCCCATCCTTTCCTTTCCCAAATTCCCATTCTTTTCTCCATTCCCTGATTCCCCATCCCCAGTTCTGTTCCTTCCCAGTCCCACATCCCATTTTCCTCATCCAATTCTCTCCCAAATTCCCATATTTTTCCTCCCAAATTCCCATCCTTTCCCCTCCAAAATTCCAGTCCTTTCCTTTCCAAATTCCCATCCTCCCCCCCCTCAAATTCCCATAATTTTTCCCCCAAATTCCCATCTCTTCCCCCCCAAATTCCCATATTTTCCCTTCCAAATTCCCATCCTTTCCCCTCCCGAATTCCCATCCTCTCCCCCCAAATTCCCATCCAATCCCCCCCCCGAATTCCCATATTTTCTTCCCAAATTCCCACCCTTTCCCCATCCCGGATTCCCGGGGGGGCTCTGCCCCTCCCGCTCCCTTTGTTCGCTCATCCCGGACTTTTCCCGTCAATTTATTCCGGGAAAAACAAGGAAAACAAACAGGGATTGATCGGGGGGAGGTCCCGGGGGGGTCCCGGGCTCGTGGCCAGCAGCGAGCGACCCCCCAGAGCCCCCCCCCGTGGGAACAGGGATGGGAAATGGGGGGGGGGGGGGCTGGATGGGAATTTGGGGGAGATTGGATGGGATTTAGGGTGGGATTGGATGGGGAAAATGGGATTGGGAAATCAGAGATGACATAAAGATGGGAACTGTGGGGGGGGATTGGTTGGGGGAAATGGGATTTGGGATTGGGGAATCAGGGATGGGGAAAGATGGGAACTGGGGAAAAATGGATGGGAATTTGGGGGAGATTTGATGTGAATTAGGGTGGGATTGGATGCAGAAAATGGGATTTGGGGTCTTGGGGAATCAGGAAAGGAGGGAGGGGATGGGAATTTGGGAGGGGGGATTGACAACTGTGTGTCCCCCCAAACCAGGGGGGCCTTGGGGACACCCCCACCTTCACTGGGGGGTCCCATTGGTGTCACTCCCATTCCCTGGTGACAGGGGAGGTGACAGGGGGGTGACAGCCGTGTCCCCCATCCCTGGGTGTGACAGGGGGGTGACAGCCGTGTCCCCCATCCCTGGGTGTGACAGGGGAGGTGACAGGGGAGGTGACAGGGGGGTGACAGGGGGGTGACAGCCGTGTCCCCCCATCCCTGGGTGTGACAGGGGGGTGACAGCCGTGTCCCCCCTGTTCCTGGTGACAGGGGAGGTGACAGGGAGGTGACAGCCGTGTCCCCCCATCCCTGGGTGTGACAGGGGGGTGATAGCCGTGTCCCCAATCCCTGGGTGTGACGGGGAGGTGACAGGGGGGTGACAGCCGTGTCCCCCCTGTTCCTGGTGACAGGGGAGGTGACAAGGGGGGTGACAGGGGGGTGACAGCCGTGTCCCCCAATCCCTGGGTGTGACAGGGGAGGTGACAGGGGGGTGACAGGGGGGATGACAGCCGTGTCCCCCAGGTCCGGGCCAGCGCCATCGCGCAGGACGCTGACCAGAACTACGACTACGCCAGCAACAGCGTCATCCTGCACCTGGACGTGGGGGACGAGGTGTTCGTCAAACTGGACGGGGGCAAAGTGCACGGGGGCAACACCAACAAGTACAGCACCTTCTCCGGCTTCATCATCTACCCGGACTGACCCAAAAACACCCCAAAAACACCCCCAAAACACCCCCAAAACACCCCAAAACCCAGCACCTTCTCTGGCTTCATCATCTACCCGGACTGACCCCAAAACCCCCCAAACCATCCCCGGGACCCCCCAAAACAGCCCCGGGACCCTCCCAGTCCAGCACCTTCTCCGGCTTCATCCTCTTCCCAGTGAGCCCCAAAACCGCCCCCAGGGCACCCCAAAACCCGGCACCTCATCTACCCCCCAAAACTGACCCCCCAAAACGCCCCCGGCCCGGCCCCTCCCCCCGCATGGCAGCACCCCCGGGGCGCACAGGGGTGTCCCAGTCTGTCCCAGTCTGTCCCAGTTTGTCCCAGTCTGTCCCCAATAAAAGGCGCTGGGGTTGGATCGTGGCTCTGCCTCTGCTGGGGGGTGGCGTTGGGGACACGGGGGTGGCACAAGGGACACGGGGGTGGCACAGGGGACGGGGGTGGCACAGGGGACAGCCAGCGAGGGACAGAGGGGTGACACAGGGGACAGCCAGCGAGGGGGGTGGTGGCACCTCCAGGCTGGCCAGAGATGTCCCCACAGCCTTTGTGTCACCCCCCGTGTCACGCCTTGTCACCTCCCCCCCGCCCGTGCTGGCTGCCAGCAGGGACAGCGACAGTGACAGTGACAGCGACAGTGACAGACACCCCCCGGCTGTGCAGGGACACTGCCACCCCCGTGGGGACACACTGGGGACACTGCTGCCACTGGGGGGGGCTGAGCCCCCCCTGCCCGAGCCTGGTGGGACACAGGAACCCCCGACCCGATTGTCACCAACCCACCCCAGCCCTGTCCCCAGATTGTCACCAACCCACCCTGGCCCTGTCCCTGTTCCCAGACTGTCACCAGCCTTGTCACTGTCCTCATCTCCATCCCCATTCCTGTTCCCAGCCCTGTCCCCATCCCATCCTTGTCCCCATCCCCATTTCCATCCCCAGCCCTGTCCCCCTCCTTGTCCCTCTGTCCCCCCATTCCTGGCCCTGTTCCCCTCCCGTTTTCATCCCTGTTCCCATCCCATCCCTGTCTCTGTCTCAATTCCTGTCCCCTCCTGTCCCTGTTTCTGTCCCCATCTGTCTCTGTCCCTGTCCCCATCCCATCCCTGTCCCCTCCCGTCCGTGTCGCTGTCGCCACCTCGTGGCCGCTGCCGGGAGGGCTCGAGATGGATTTTGGGGAGCAGGGGGTGCTCAGCCCCGACACGACCCCCGGGATCCCCCAGACACCCCCCAGGCCCTGTCCCCAAATGTCCCCAAATGTCCCCAGCCCCAGGGTCCCTCCACGACCTGAAGCCCCCCCAAAATCACCCAGAGCCCCCTGGAGCCGTCTGTCCTTTATTGAGGGACAGGTACAAAACAGTGGGGGGCGGGATTTGGGGGGGCTGCAGCCCCAATCCCCCCCGGATTTTGGGGTGTAATGAGGGGGGCTGCAGCCCCAATCCCCCCAGGATTTTGGGGTGTAGGGTGGGGCTGCAGCCCCAATCCCCCCCAGGATTTTGGGGTGTAGGGTGGGGGGCTGCAGCCCCAATCCCCCCAGGATTTTGGGGTGTAGGGGGGGGCTGCAGCCCCAATCCCCCCAGGATTTTGGGGTGTAGGGAGGGGGCTGCAGCCCCAAACCCCACAGGATTTTGGGGTGTGTGGGGGGGGCTGCAGCCCCAATCCCCCCAGGATTTTGGGGTGTAGTGAGGGGGGGCTGCAGCCCCAATCCCCCCAGGATTTTGGGGTGTGTGGGGGGGGCTGCAGCCCCAAACCCCCCAGGATTTTGGGGTGTGTGGGGGGGGCTGCAGCCCCAAACCCCCCAGGATTTGGGGGTCACGCCTTGGGCCCCGCCGGGCCCCCCTGAGCCGCCGTCAGCTGCTGCAGCTTCTGCGTCATCATCTCCAGCACGGCTGGGGGGAGCACGTCAGGGCACCCCCAAAACGGGGGCACCCCAAAACCGGGGGGGGGGAAAAGGGAGGGGAACCCCAAAACCGGGGAGGGGCAAAGGGAGGGGAACCCCAAAACCGGGGAGGAAGGGAAAGAGCAACCCCAAAATCAGGGAGAGGCAAAGGGAGGGGAACCCCAAAACCAGGGACAGGGGGACCCCAAAACCAGAGAGGGGGGGAAAGGGGGACCCCAAAACCAGGGAAAGAGGGACCCCAAAACCAGGGAGGGGTTGGGGGTGGGTGAGAAAATGGGGTAGGGGTCCTCAAAGTGGGGAGGGGTCGGGAGGGAAGCTGGGAGTAAGGACCCTAAAAGTGGGGAGGGGGGAAAGGTCAGGGGTGTTTGGGGGTCTCAGGGGTTTTTGGGATGGCTCAGGGGGTTTTTGAAAGTTTTTGGGGTGGCTCAGGGGTTTTTAGGGTGGCCCAGGGAGTTTTTGGGGTGACCCAGGGAGTGTTTAGGGTGACCCAGGGGCTGTTTAGGGTGACCCAGGGGTTTTTAGGGTGGCCCAGGGAGTTTTTGGGGTGACCCAGGGGGTGTTTGGGGTGGCCCATGGGGTGTTTAGAGTGACCCAGGGTGTATTTGGGGTGACCCAGGGTGTGCTTAGAGTGACCCAGGGAGTTTTTGGGGTGACCCAGGGGGTGTTTGGGGTGACCCAGGGTGTGTTTGGGGTGACCCAGGGGTTTTTTGGGGTGACCCAGGGGATGTTTAGAGTGACCCAGGGGGTGTTTGGGGTGGCCCATGGGGTGTTTAGAGTGACCCAGGGTGTATTTGGGGTGACCCAGGGTGTGCTTAGAGTGACCCAGGGAGTTTTTGGGGTGACCCAGGGGGTGTTTGGGGTGACCCAGGGGGTGTTTGGGGTGACCCAGGGGGTGTTTGGGGTGACCCAGGGGTTTTTTGGGGTGGCTCAGGGTGTGTTTGGGGTGACCCAGGGGTTTTTTGGGGTGACCCAGGGGATGTTTAGAGTGACCCAGGGTGTGTTTGGGGTGACCCAGGGGTTTTTTGGGGTGACCCAGGGGTTTTTTGGGGTGACCCAGGGTGTGTTTGGTGTGACCCAGGGTGTGTTTGGGGTGACCCAGGGGGTGTTTGGGGCACCCACCCTGTTTCATGGCGTGCTTCTCCTGCAGTGCTGGCTGGATTTTCTCCATCTGCCGCGTCAGGAAGTCGATCTTGCGCTTGAAAAAGGCGCGGGCGTCCTCGGCTGACTGGGAGGGGATGGAAGTGGGGAAATGGGAAACTGGGGAAATGGGATGGGAATGGGGAAAAATGGGGGGGAAAGAGGATGGGAATGGGAAATGGGGGGAAATTGGGGGGGAAATGGGATGGGAATGGGGAAAAATGGGGGGAAACAGGATGAGAATGGGGAAAAATGGGGGGAAATGGAGGAAAAATATGGAAAATCGGGGGAAGGGGGAAATGGAGTAGAAAGGGGGGAAACTGAGGGGAAATGGGGGAAATTGGGGAGGAAATAGGGTGGGAATGGGGAGAAATGGGCAAAAAGAGGAAAAATGGGAGAATGGAGGAGAAAATGGTGGAAAACAGGAAAATGGGTGAGAATGGGGGAAAAATTGGATAAGAGTGGGAGAAATGGGGTGGGAATGGGGGAAAATGGGGAGAAATGGAAAATGAGGGGGAAATTTAGGAAAATGGGGTGGGAAATGGGGAGGAATGTGGTGGGAAAGGGGAAAAAGGGGGAAATGGGGAGGGAATGAGGAAAAAGGAGAGGGAATGGAGGGAAGGGGGAGAAATGGGGTGGAAATGGGGCAAAAATGGGGTGAGAGAGGAAGAAACAGGCAGAGAATGGGGGAAAATGGGGGGGATTGAGGGTGGGAAAATGGGGAAAAACAGGATGGGAAAGGGAAAATTGGGTGGGAAATGGGGTGGGGAGGGGGGAACGGGGTGGGAATGGGGGTCCCAGCCCCCCCAAAGCCCCCCAAAGCCCCCCCAGACCCCTCCCCACCTTCTCCACGTAGTAACCGGTGCCGACGTCCACCAGGACGGTGCTGGTGTCCTGGAGCTTGCCAGGCACGTACATCTGGGGGGGTCATGGAAAATGGGGGGCACAGGGGGGTCCTACAGCTGGGGGAGGTCATGGAAAATGGGGGGCACGGGGGATGGGGGGGCTCAGAGCCCCCCCAGGAGGGATTCTGGGGGGATTGCAGGAGCAGGAAAAGGATACGGAGCTGGTGAGAGGCACCAGGAGATCCTTCCCTGTGGAAAGGGGGGGGTCAGGAGAGCCCCAGGGCCCCCCAAAACCCCTCCAGGGTCTCCCCAGGGTTTGGGGATCCCCATCAGGATTTGGGAACCACCCTTGGTTTTGGGGATCCCCCTTAGGATTTGGGGAACTCTCCCAGATCCCTTTGGATTTGGGGTCCCCCCAGTCAAGATTTGGGGACCCTCCCCATGCTGGGGAACCCCTTTGGGTTTGGGGAACCCCCTCAGAATTTGACCCCCCCCCCCTCAGGATTTAGGGCTCCCATCGAGATTTTGGGGGGACCCTCCTCAACTTTTGAACCCTCCCCCTCAGGATTTGGGGATTTCCCCCATAATTTATGACTTCCCACATTAGTATTTGGGAACCCCGAGGATTTTGGGGACACCCCCCCCCCCTTGAGGATTTGGGGCCCTCCCATCAAAATTTGGGCTCCCCAAAACTCACAGACATCCCACAGCATTTGCAGCTCCCCATTAGAATTTGGGGATGTTGAAGCCCTGGATCAAGATTTGGGGACCCCCATGGGATTTTTGGGGACCCCTCCTGAGGATTTGGGGTTTTTGGGGGGCCCTCACCCTCGTTGCCCTTGTGCAGCACGTTCAGACACTCCTTGGACTCCACGAACTTGGTTTGCACCATCTTGAGCTGGGCCAGGGATGAGGTGAGGAACTCCACCTCCTGTGGGGGAATTTGGGGGGGTCCTGGGGTTTGGGGGGTCCCAGGCTTTGGGGGTCGTGGGGTTTGGGGAGAGACCCCCCGAGATTGGGATTTTGGGGGGGGTCTAAAGGGGGTGACCCCCCAAGGGATGAGGAGGAAGCAGCGGGTTTTTTTTGGGGGGTGTAACCGAAATTGGGGGGGATCCCAAGCCCAAACAGCAGAGCCCCCCCCCAGACACCCCCAAATTCCCCTCCAGACCCCCTGACCCGCCCCAGCTGCCACCCCCAGGCCTCAGGACCCTCCTTTAAGTGCTCTGAGACCCCCAAAACATCCACAAGCCCCTCCAGGACACCCCAAACCCGCAGGATCCCCTCAGGACCCTCCCCAGGCCTCTCAGTCCCATTCCAGCCGGGACCCCCCAACCCTCAGGACCCCCCAGCCCCCGGAACCCCCTCACGACCCCCCCACACCCCTCCCAGCCCCCGCACCTCCTCCAGCCACGCTCCCCTCACACTCCCCCCAGGATCCCTCGCTCCCCCAGACCCCCAGACCTCCCCTAAACCCCTTCTCCACGCCCTCCAGCGCCCCCCGGACCTGCTCCAGCTGCCCTTTGAGCATCTCGAGCTGCTGCAGCCCCAGCTCCCCCACGCTAACGGTCTGCGCCATCTTGAGCCGCCCGCCCTCAGCCGGGGCCGCGCCCGCCGCCGCAGCGCCCCCTGGCGGAGCGGAGGACCCGCCCCCTCACTGTGACCACGCCCCCTGGCGGCGCGGAGGACCCGCCCCCTCACCGGTGACCACGCCCCCTGGCGGCGCGGAGGACTCCGCCCCATTACCTGTGACGGCGCCCCCTGGCGGAGCGGAGGACCGAGCTGGCGTTCTGAGACAGCGCCCCCCTCTAAGGAAAAATGGGGCGCAGAGGGGATTTGGGGGGTCCAGGATGATTTTGAGGGGTTCAAGAGATATTTGGAGGAGGTTCAGGGGGGATTTGAGGGGGTCCAGGAGAAATTTTGGGGGTGTCCAGAGGGGATTTGGGTGGGTCCAGGAGAAATTCTGGGGGACCAAGGAGAGATTTGGGAGGTCCAGAGGGATTTGGGGGGTCCTGGAGAAATTTTGGGGGTGTCCAGAGTGATTTATAGGGGTCCAGGAGGGATATCTGGGGAGTCCAGGAGAGATTTGGGGGGTCCAGGAGAGATTTTCAGGGTCCAGAGGGATTTGGGGTGTCCAGCAGAAATTTGGGGAGCCCCAGAGAGACTCAGGAGAGCCCAGTGCAGAGGCAGCAGCTTTATTGTTTCAAAACAGGCAAATAAACCCGAATTGCTTTAAAATTTAATTTAAAAATTCCATTAAAATTAAGGCAGTTCCAACTCTCTCCCCCCCTTCAGACACCCCAAAAATCCCCGTGGGGACCCCAAAATCATCACCAGAGGTAATGGCGGGGACCCCAAAATAACAAAGGGAGGACCCCAAAACCCCTCCAGGCAATGGGGGGACCCCCAATTCTCCCCTATAAATAATGGGGGGACCCCAAAAATAACTGGGGTCCCATCCCAAATTCACCCCAGGCAATGGGGGGACCCCAAAGATGCCAAAGGGACCCCCAAACCCTCAGCCCAGGCTGACCGGGAGCCCGTAGGCCACGGGCGCGGCCCCGATGAGCGATTTGAGTCTGGGGGCTTCACGGGCCCGGGCCAGCTGGGCCAGCAGGGGGGTCCCCGGGCCCCCCCCCAGCCACCCCCGCAGCAGAGCCTGAGCCAGCCGGTCCAGGTCCCGGTCTGTGACATCCCAGAGGTTCCCCAGCACCAGGGGGCTGAAAAATGGGGAGGGGGGAGACCCCAAAATGGGGCTGTGAGCACAGAGAGACCCATCCCAAAAGTAAAGAGACACCCCAAAGTCCCACATCCCCCCAAATCCCAGAGCTCTGAGATCCCCAGAGTCCCCCTAAACCCCCAAAAGAGTCTCAGAGTCCCCCTAAAAATCCCAAAACCACCCAGAATCAGCACCAGAGCCCCCCAAAAATCCCAAAACCACCCAGAATCAGCACCAGAGCCCCCTAAAAATCCCAAAACCACCCAGAATCAGCACCAGAGCCCCCTAAAAATCCCAAAACCACCCAGAATCAGCACCAGAGCCTCCCAAAATCCCCAAAAATCTCCCCAGAATCAGCACCCCGAAGCACCAGCCCCACCCCAGCCCCAGCCCGCGCTCACCAGCCGGCCAGGATGAATTTGAGGACGGTCCCGGTGGGTTCCAGCCCCCCCCGGGGGGCGAGGGCGGCGCTGGAGCAGCCGAAGAGCAGCGAGACGGCGCGGCAGCGCAGGCGGGCGGGGGCCAGCCCGTCCAGGAGCCGCGCCCCGGCACCGTGACCGGCGTAGCTGGGGGGGCAAATAACAAAATATCCTAAAACTGACCCTAAACTGATCCTAAATCAGCCCTGAAACTGATCCTAAACCAGCCATGCCCGTCCAGGAGCCGCGCCCCGGCACCGTGACCGGCGTAGCTGGGGGGAAGTAACAAAATATCCTAAAACTGACCCTAAACTGATCCGAAATCAGCTCTAAAACTGATCCTAAATCAGCCCTGAAACTGACCCCAAACCAGCAGTGCCCATCCAGGAGCCACACCCCGGCACCGTGACTGGCATAGCTGGGGATGAAATATCAAAAATACCCTAAATCTGACCCTAAAACTGACCCCAAACCAACCCCAAAGCAGCTGCACCCCGGCACTGTGCCCGGCATAGCTGGGGGACAGAACCCAAATCTCAAACCAGCCTCAAATTCCCCCAAAATCCAGCCCCAAATCCTCCTGAATCCATCCCCAAATCCAACCCCAAAATCAGACCCCAAAATCAGACCCCAAATCCTTCCAAAACCTGACCCGAAATCCAACCCCAAATGAGCCCCAAATCCAACCCCAAATCAACCCCAAATTCGACCTCAAGTCCAACCCCAAATGAGCCCAAACTCCCCCTGAATCAGCCCCAAACCCAACCCCAAATCAGCCCCCAAACCTGACCCCAAATCAGCCCCAAACCCCCCCAAATCCCCCAAAACCTGACCCCAAATCAGCCCCAAACCCAACCCCAAATCCCCCAAAACCTGACCCCAAATCCCCCAAAACCTGACCCCAAATCAGCCCCAAACCCAACCCCAAATCCCCCAAAACCTGACCCCAAATCCAACCCCAAATCCCCCCAAAACCTGACCCCAAATCCAACCCCAAATCCCCCCAAAACCTGACCCCAAATCCAACCCCAAATCCCCCCAAACCTGACCCCAAATCAGCCCCAAACCCAACCCCAAATCCCCCAAAACCTGACCCGAAATCCCCCCAAACCTGACCCCAAATCAGCCCCAAACCCAGACCCCAAATCCCCCAAAACCTGACCCCAAATCCCCCCAAAACCTGACCCCAAATCCCCCCAAAACCTGACCCCAAATCCCCCCAAACCTGACCCCAAATCCCCCAAAACCTGACCCCAAATCCAACCCCAAATCCCCCCAAAACCTGACCCCAAATCAGCCCCAAACCCAACCCCAAATCCCCCCAAAACCTGACCCCAAATCCCCCCAAACCCAACCCCAAATACCCCAAAACCTGACCCCAAATCCCCCCAAACCTGACCCCAAATCAGCCCCAAACCCAACCCCAAATCCCCCCAAAACCTGACCCCAAATCCCCCCAAACCTGACCCCAAATCCCCCAGTCCCTGTGTGTTTCTCACATGTAGAGGTCGCGCTCCCCCAGCGCCTCCTGCAGCTGCTGCGGGGTCGGGGCTGCGCCCGCCACCCCCCGCCAGCCCGGCTCGCTGGGATGGGGGAAAAAATGGGAAAAATGGGAAAAATGGGATGGGGAGAACAAAAATTGGGGAAAATGGGGCAGGATTTGGGGTTCCCAGAGAGATTTTGGGGTCCTGGAGGGGATCTTTTGGGTCACAGGGTGGTTTTTTGGGGATCCCAGGGCAATTTTTGGGGATCCCAGGGCAGGTTTTGGGGTCCCAGGGCAGGTTTTGGGGTCCCAGGGCAGGTTTTGGATATCCCAGGGCAGGTTTTTGGGGATCCCAGGGCAGGTTTTGGGGTCCCAGGGCAGTTTTGGGATCCCAGGGCAGTTTTTTGGGGATCCCAGGGCAGGTTTTGGATATCCCAGGGCAGGTTTTGGGGGATCCCAGGGCAGGTTTTGGGGGATCCCAGGGAGGTTTTTGGATATCCTAGGGAGGTTTTTGGATATCCCAGGGAGGTTTTTTGGGGATCCCAGGGAGGTTTTTTGGGGATCCCAGGGAGGTTTTGGGCTCCCAGGGCAGTTTTGGGGATCCCAGGGCAGTTTTTTGGGGATCCCAGGGCAGGTTTGGGGGTCCCAAGGCAGGTGGTTTGGGGATCCCAGGGAGGATTTTGGATATCCCAGGGCAGGTTTTGGGGATCCCAGGGCAGGTTTTGGGGGATCCCAGGGCAGTTTTGGGGATCCCAGGGCAGTTTTTGGGGATCCCAGGGCAGGTTTGGGGGTCCCAGGGCAGGTTTGGGGGTCCCAGGGCAGGTTTGGGGATCCCAGGGCAGGTTTCTTGGGGATCCCAGGGCAGGTTTTTTGGGGATCCCAGGGCAGGTTTTTTGGGGATCCCAGGGAGGTTTTTGGATATCCTAGGGAGGTTTTTGGATATCCCAGGGCAGGTTTTTTGGGGATCCCAGGGCAGTTTTGGGCTCCCAGGGCAGTTTTGGGCTCCCAGGGCAGTTTTGGGGGTCCCAGGGCAGTTTTGGGGATCCCAGGGCAGTTTTTTGGGGGTCCCAGGGCAGTTTTTTGGGGGTCCCAGGGAGTTTTTGGGGTCCCAGGGCAGTTTTGGGGTCGCACCTCTCGAACCAGGCCCGGAATCGCTCCTCGGTGCCGCCCAGGTCCCGCTGGGGGTTCAGCACATAGAAAGCGTTCCTGGGGTTCACGCCGCGGCGCAGCACCGAGCCCGGGCACTGCGGGGGAGAGGGGAGAAACACCTGGGAACGGCAGCCAGGTGTGTGCCCAGGTGTGTGTGCCCAATCCCAGGTGTGCCCAGTGTATGTGCCCAGGTGTGTGCCCAATCCCAGGTGTGTGTGCCCAATCCCAGGTGTGCCCAGTGTGTGTGTGCCCAGGTGTGTGTGCCCAATCCCAGGTGTGCCCAGGTGTGTGTCCCAGATGTGCTGTACCTGCCCCAGGTGTGTGTACCTGCCCCAGGTGTGTCCCCAGGTGTGTGTACCTGTCCCAGGCATGTGCACCTGTCCCCAGGTGTGCCGTACCTGCCCCAGGTGTGCCGTACCTGCCGTGCCAGCCCGTAGCTCAGCAGGAAGCGCAGCCCCGGCAGGTGTGTGTGTCCCTGTCCCAGGTGTGCTGTACCTGTCCCCAGGTGTGTGTACCTGTCCCCAGGTGTGCTGTACCTGTCCCCAGGTGTGTCCCCAGGTGTGCCGTACCTGTCCCAGGCATGTGTACCTGTCCCCAGGTATGCCATACCTGTCCCAGGTGTGCTGTACCTGCCAAGGTGTGTGTACCTGCCCCAGGTGTGCCGTACTTGCCGTGCCAGCCCATAGCTCAGCAGGAAGCACAGCCCTGGCAGGTGTGTGTACCTGTCCTCAGGTGTGTCCCCAGGTGTGTGTACCTGTCCCAGGCATGTGTACCTGTCCCCAGGTATGCCATACCTGCCCCAGGTGTGGTGTACCTGCCCCAGGTGTGCTGTACCTGCCCCAGGTGTGCGTGTACCTATCCCCAGGTGTGCGTGTACCTGTCCCCAGGTGTGCCGTACCTGCCGTGCCAGCCCGTAGCTCAGCAGGAAGCGCAGCCCTGGCAGGTGTGTGTGTACCTGTCCCAGGTGTGCCATACCTGCCCCAGGTGTGCCATACCTGCCGTGCCAGCCCGTAGCTCAGCAGGAAGCGCAGCCCTGGCAGGTGTGTGTGTACCTGCCCCAGGTGTGTGTACCTGCCTCAGGTGTGCTGTACCTGCCCCAGGTGTGCTGTACCTGTCCCCAGGTGTGTGTATACCTGTCCCAGGCATGTGTACCTGTCCCCAGGTGTGCTGTACCTGCCCCAGGTGTGCCGTACCTGCTGTGCCAGCCCGTAGCTCAGCAGGAAGCACAGCCCTGGCAGGTGTGTGTGTACCTGTCCCAGGTGTGCTGTCCCTGTCCCCAGGTGTGTCCCCAGGTGTGTGTGTACCTGCCCCAGGTGTGCTGTACCTGCCCCAGGTGTGTGTGTACCTGCCCCAGGTGTGCCGTACCTGTCCCAGGTGTGTGTACCTCTCCCCAGGTGTGTGTATACCTGTCCCAGGCATGTGTACCTGTCCCAGGTATGCCATACCTGCCCCAGGTGTGCCGTACCTGCCGTGCCAGCCCGTAGCTCAGCAGGAAGCGCAGCCCCGGCAGCCGCGTCACCGGAACGTTCCGCAGGGTCCCGGAGCTCTCCCAGGGCAGGCGCTGCAGGTGCTGGGACAGAGACAGGGACAGGTGAGACAGGGACAGGTGAGGGGAAAAGAAGAGGAGGACAGAAAAAAAGGAGGAAGAAGGGGAAGAAAAAAAAGGAAGAAAGAAAAGGAGGAGGAGGAGGAAAAAAGAAGAAGAGTAGGAAGAAGGAAAAGAAAGAAGAAGAAGGAAAAGGAGAGTGGGAGCAGGAAGGAGGAAGAAGAAGAGGAAGAAGTAAAAGGAGGAGGAAGAGGAAAAAGGAGGAAGAAAGAGGAGGAGGAAGAAAGAGGAAAAAGAAGGAAAATGAAAGTCAGTAGAGAGGAGAAAAAGAAAGGTGGGGACAAGGAAGTGTGGAGAAAAGGATGAGGAAGGTGTGAGGAGGAAGACGAGAATGAGGAAGGGGAGGAAGACAAGGAGGAAGGAGATGAAGATGAGGAAGATAAAATGAGGAAGGAAGAGGAGGGAAGAGAGGAAGCTGCGAGGAGGAAAATGAGGGAGATGAGGACGAAGATGAAGATGAGGGAGATGAGGAAGCTGGAGGAGGATGATGAAGGTGAGCAAGGCCCTGCTCTCACCCTGTCCAGCAGCAGCAGCACCGACCCCGAGCTGCCCCCCGGCCGCTCCCGGCGCCGCTCCAGCGCCTCGGCCAGCAGCAGCTGCGCCCGCAGCGGCCGGGCCGGACACAGGGACACGGCCAGGGAGCGGAGATCGGCCGGAGAGAGAGCGGCCAGCACAGCCTGGGGGGGAGAGAGAGAGAGAGGGGGGATCAGAGCCCCAAAGTGTGGGATTGGAACCCAAAAATGTGGGATCAGAACCCCAAAATGTGGGAATGGAACCCCAAAATGTGGGAGAGAGGCCGGGCCGGACACAGGGACACGGCCAGGGGGCGGAGATCGGCCGGAGAGAGAGCGGCCAGCACAGCCTGGGGGGGAGAGAGTGTGAGAGCAGAACCCAAAAATGTGGGATCAGAACCCCAAAATGTGGGATTGGAACCCCAAAATCTGCGATTGGAACCCCAAAATGTGGGAGAGAGGCCGGGCCGGACACAGGGACACGGCCAGGGAGCGGAGATCGGCTGGAGAGAGAGCGGCCAGCACAGCCTGGGGGGGAGAGTGTGAGAGCAGAACCCAAAAATGTGGGATCAGAACCCCAAAATGTGGGATTGGAACCCCAAAATCTGGGATTGGAACCCCAAAATGTGGGATTGGAACCCCAAAATCTGCAAGAGAGGCCAGGCCGGACACAGGGACACGGCCAGGGAGCGGAGATCGGCCGGAGAGAGAGCGGCCAGCAGAGTCTGGGGGGGGGTGGGAGAGAGGGGGGGATCAGAGCCCCAGAATCTGGGATTGGAACTCCAAAATGTGGGATCAGAACCCCAAAATGTGGGAGAGAGGCCAGGCTGGACATCAGCTGGAGCCAGCACCTGGGGACAGGGAGACAATTCCAGGGGAATTCCCAAATTCTGTGGGGCAAAACCCCCAAAATCTGGGATCAGCAAACCAAAATGTGGGACAGAACACAAAATGTGGGGTTAGCACCCCAAAATCTGGGGCAGAACCCCAAATCCAGCACCCCAAATCCCAGGATCACCACTCCTAAAAATCCAGTGATTAGCACCCCAAATCCTGGGATCACCACTCCAAACCCAGAGATCAGAACCCCAAAGATCCTGGGATCAGCATCTCCAAACCAAAGGGTCACCACCCCAAACCCCAAATTTCAAAATCCCAAACCCGAAATTTGAAACCACAAATCCCAACCCCCAAGTCAAATATCTCAAACCTGAAATCCCAAACCCCAAACCTGAAAACCCAAACCTCAAATCCCACCAAATCCCCAAACCCCAAATCCCAAACCTCAAATCCTAAATCTGAAACCACAAATCCCAAACTCCAAACCCAAACCCCAAACCCAAACCCCAGCCCATACCTGGAGCAGGGCAGGGTTGGGGCTCTCCCAGCCACATTCCTGCAGCTCCTGCAGCAGTTGGGACAATTCCTGCTCATCCAGGGGGGAGTTCCCGGGATCCTGGGGCAGCAGCAGCCCCCTCCAGCACCCCAAAACCTCTGAGTCCAGGCTCTGGATCAGGCTCTGGGGGAGACACCCAATGGGAATGGGATCCTGACCCCAAAAACTCTGGGAATGCCATGGGAAATGCCAAAACGAATCCCAAAAAGGAATCCCAAAAAGGAATCCCATGGAAATCCCACAGGGAAAATCCCACAGGAATCTCAGGGAAATCCCACAGGGAATCCCAGAGAAAATCCCACAGGGAATCTCAGGGAAATCCCACAGGGAATCCCAGAGAAAATCCCACAGGGAATCCCAGAGAAAATCCCACAGGGAATCCCAGAGAAAATCCCACAGGGAATCCCAGAGAAAATCCCACAGGGAATCCCAGAGAAAATCCCACAGGGAATCCCAGAGAAAATCCCACAGGGAATCTCAGGGAAATCCCACAGGAATCTCAGGGAAATCCCACAGGGAATCTCAGGGAAATCCCACAGGGAATCCCAGAGAAAATCCCACAGGGAATCTCAGGGAAATCCCACAGGGAATCTCAGGGAAATCCCACAGGGAATCTCAGGGAAATCCCACAGGGAATCTCAGGGAAAATCCTGAAGGAATCCCAGGGAAAATCCTGGGGAAATCCCACAAGGAAAATCCCACAAGGAAAATCCTGAAGGAGTCCCAGGGAAAATCCCAGGAAAATCCCACAGGAATCCCAGGAGGGAAATCCCACAGGAATCCCAGGAGGGAAATCCCACAGGAATCCCAGGAGGGAAATCCCACAGGAATCCCAGGAGGGAAATCCCACAGGAATCCCAGGGGGATTTCCAGGTGACCCCAGGATGTTTTGGGGTTTTTCCTGGGTTTTGGGGCCCCTGTCCCACCTGCATGCGCCGGTCCAGGCGGGATCTGCGCTCCCACCACTCGCGGCGCTCGGTGCAGGCGTTGGCCTCGCGCTGCTCCCGCTGGATCTGCTCGAACTCCTGGAGAATCCTGCTCAGGGGGGCCTGGGGGGACAATGGGATCAGGAATTCCGGCCCCTGGGATTTGGGGTGAGCCCTTTTCCTTGATCCTAATCTCTGGAATTTGGGGTGACCCCACTGCTCCCGCTGGATCTGCTCGAATTCCCACAGGACCCCGCTCAGGGGGGCCTGGGGAGGGGAATGGGATCAGGAATTGTGGGCCCTGGGATTTGGGGTGATCCTTATTCCCTGATCCTAATCCCTGGGATTTGGGGTGACCCTTTTTCCCTGATCCCAGTCCCTGGATTGTGGGGCGACTCCTTTCCCCAGAAGGAGAAAGAGGATGGATCAGGAATTCTGGCCCCTGGGATTTGGGGTGATCCTTATTCTCTGATCCCAACCCCTGGAATTGCAGGTGTCGCCCACCTCAGGAAGGGGAAGGAGGGGAAGGAGGGGAAGGAGGGGAAGGAGGGGAAGGA
Organism: Oenanthe melanoleuca; assembly: GCF_029582105.1. NCBI lineage: Eukaryota > Metazoa > Chordata > Aves > Passeriformes > Muscicapidae > Oenanthe > Oenanthe melanoleuca. The sequence goes on along the minus strand of NC_079363.1, from coordinate 1,471,844 downwards.
GGGGAAGGAGGGGAAGGAGGGGAAGGAGGGGAAGGAGGGGAAGGAGGGGAAGGAGGGGAAGGAGGGGAAGGAGGGGAAGGAGGGGAAGGAGGGGAAGGAGGGGAAGGAGGGGAAGGAGGGGAAGGAGGGGAAGGAGGCAGGATCTCATCCCTGGAATACTCAGTGCCCTCATCCCAGGAGAAGGATGAGTATGAAGAGGAAGAGGAGAAGAAAGATGAGGGAGGACAGGGATGAAGAGGATGAAGATAAGGATGAGGATGAGGAGAAGGATGAGGATGAAGATGAGGAGGATGAGAAGGCAGATAAAGATAGGGATGAGGATGAAGATGAGGATGAAGATGAGGACAGGGATGAGGATGAGCATGAAGACAAGGATGACGAGGAGGACGAGGATGAAGACAAGGATGAGGAGGATGAAGATGAGGATGAAGGCGAGGACGAGGATGAGGAGGATGAAGATGAGGATGATGAGGATGAAGAGGATGAAGATGATGATGAGGACCAAGGCCCGTGCTGACCTGCCCATGCCCGCTGTCGATGCGCACGCTCAGCGGCTCCGCGCCGCGCTCCAGCCGCGTCAGCAGCAGCACGTCCCCGGGGGCAGCGGGGCTGGCACCCACCAGGGACAGCTGGCACACCGTCACACCTGGGGACACCCAAATTAATTCATCATCCCAAATCCCATCATCACCCCAAAAACCATCACCCCAAATCATCCCTGTGTCCCCCAGGGGCAGCGGGGCTGGCACCCACCAGGGACAGCTGGCACAGTGTCACACCTGGGACACCCAAATTAATTCATCATCCCAAATCCCATCCATCACCCCAAAAACCATCATCCCAAATTCATCCCAAACCATCCCTGTGTCCCCGAGGGCAGTGGGGCTGGCACCCACCAGGGACAGCTGGCACACCGTCACACCTGGGGACACCCAAATTAGCACCCCAAATCCATCACCCCAAAAACCATCACCCCAAATCCCATCCATCACCCCAAATTCATCACCCCAAACTCCATTCATTACCCCAAATTCATCCCAAACCACAGTGACGCCCGTGGGACACCCCAAATTCCATCCATCACCCCAAATTGCATCACCCCAAACCAAACTCTAACCATCCCCACCCCATCCGAGGCCACCAAATGCCCAAATTGGGAATTTGGGATTTTCCACTCCCAGGACCGGGAATTTGGGATTTCCCTCCCTGGGAATTTGGGATTTCCGTCCCTGGGAATTTGGGATTTCCCACTCCCCAAACTGAATTTGGGATTTCCCACTCCCCAGCCCGGGAATTTGGGATTTCCCTCTCTGGGAATTTGGGATCCCCAGCCCAGAATCCCAGCACTGACCGCTGGGAATCCTCTGGAGCTGCTCCCGGAATCGCTCGCGCTGCGCCGGCCCCAGCCCCGAGGAGCTGAACTGGAACAGCTGCTGGAGCTGGGCCAGGTGGGACTGGGAGTCCTGGGAATCATCCTGGGAATCATCCTGGGAATTCTGGGAATCCTGGGAAGGGTCTCTCCTGTCCCCATCCCGCAGGGAGAGGCCCCGCAGCTGATCCGAGATGTCCCCCCCGATGTCACCCCCGATGTCCCCTCCGGCTGCTGCTGCTGCTGGTTTCCTCTTCTTCCTGTGGGGTCACCCCAAAATCCCTTCAGGTGGGGATGGGGGATTTGGGGATAGGGGAATTTGGGGATTTGGGATGGAAATCTGGGAACTTGGGAATGGTGATCTGGGGATGGGGATTTGGGGATAGGGAGTTGGGGATGAGGATTTGGGAATGGGGAATTGGAAGACAGGGATTTGGGGATAGGGGAATTTGGGGATTTGGGGACAGGAATTTGGGACGGAAATTTGGGGACAGGAATTTGGGATGGAAATTTGGGGATTTGGGAACAGGGATCTGGGGATAGGGAACCTGGGGACAAGGATTTGGGAAAGGAGACAGTGGGATGGGGACACTGGAAAGGGCCAATGCAAGGGACATTAGAAAGGGACAGGGACATCAGACAGGGACGGGGACATAGGGAGGGGACACTGGACAGGGAGGATGATACTGGAAGGGACACTGGAAGGGGACAAGGATGCTGGACAGGGACACTGGACAGGGATGGGGACACAGGACAGGGATGGGGACACTGGGAGGTGACAAGGACACTGGACAGGGATGAGGATACTGGAAGGGGACACTGGAAGGAGACAAGGATGCTGGACAGGGACACTGGGAGGTGACAAGGACACTAGACAGGGACACTGGACAAGGACACTGGGAGGTGACAAGGACACTGGACAGGGACTCTGGACAAGGACACTAGACAGGGACACTGGACAAAGACAAGGACACTGGGAGGTGACACTGGACAGGGACAAGGACACTGGACAGGGACACTGGGAGGTGACAAGGACACTGGACAAGGACACTGGGAGGTGACACTGGACAGGGACACTGGACAGGGACACTGGGAGGTGACAAGGACACTGGACGGTGACACTGGACAGGGACACTGGACAGGGATGGGGACACTGGGAGGTGATAAGGACACTGGACAAGGACACTGGACAGGGACACTGGGAGGTGACAGGGACACTGGACAAGTACAAGGACACTGGGAGGTGACAAGGATGCTGGACAGGGACACTGGGAGGTGACAAGGACACTAGACAGGGACACTGGACAAGGAAAAGAACACTGGACAAGTACAAGGACACTGGGAGGTGACACTGGACAGGGACATTGGACAGGGATGGGGACACTGGGAGGTGACAAGGACACTGGACAAGGACAAGGACACTGGGAGGTGACACCGGCCAGGGACACTGGACAAGGACAAGGACACTGGGAGGTGACACTGGACAGGGACACTGGACAAGGACAAGAACACTGGACAAGGACAAGGACACTGGGAGGTGACACCGGACAGGGACACTGGACAAGGACAAGGACACTGGGAGGTGACACCGGCCAGGACACCCCCTGCCCCACCGTGTCCGGGCGTGCACGATGGCCAGCAGCTGGTGGCGCGCGGTGACGCCCAGGGACTCGGCCAGCAGCCCCGCGGTGGCCAGCGGGTCACTGTCCCCCAGGGCCAGCGCCAGCAGCTGGCACAGGCGGCCGTAGAGGGAGCCTGGGGGGCAGGGGGACAGCCAGAGCAGCGCTGCCTGCAGCAGGGACCGCACCGAGGCCAGGCAGGGCACACCTGGGGACAGAGGGGACATTGGGGACAGTGTCCAGCGAGGGGACACCTGGGGGACAGAAGGGATGGAGGGGTCAAGACAGAAGGGAAGAAATTTGGTAGGGGGAAGAAAGGAAAGTTTAAGGAGAGGAAGAGTTTTGAGGAAGGAAAAATTCAGGAGAGGAAACTCCTGAGAAAAAGTAGGAAAAGTTCCTGGGAAAGGAAAGGAAACTTGGGAGAAATTAGGATGTGTGCAGCAGGACCCCAAAATCCCAAATCAGCCCCAAATCCAATCCCAAATCCCCCTCAAATCAGCCCCAAATCCAATCCCAAATCAGATGCCAAATTAGCCCCAAATCCCCCCAAAATCCAATCCTAAATCCCCCTCAAATCAGCCCAAAATCCAATCCCAAATCAGCCCCCAAAACCCCTCTGAATCAGCCCCAAATCCCCCCAAAACCCAACCCCAAATCAATACACAACCCTTCCCCAAAACCCCAACCCCAAATCAGCCCCCAAACCCCTCTGAATCAGCCCCAAACCCCCCAAAACCCAACCCCAAATCAATACACAACCCTTCCCCAAAACCCCAACCCCAAATCAGCCCCCAAACCCCTCTGAATCAGCCCCAAATCCCCCCAAAACCCAACCCCAAATCCCCCCTGGATTATCCCAAAATCCTCCAAACCCCATCTGCTCACCGGGCTGGGGGGTGATTTGGGACCCCTCTGGATTTGGGGGATCCTCCTGGTCCCCAATTCCTGCAATTCCCTCCCTGGCCCCACCTGCAAAAGGAGGGGACACAGATGGGGGGGCAGCTTTGGGGTGAAAAAAGCCAATTTTGGGGTCACCAAGGTGAAAAATCCCCCCAAAATCTCACCTGGGGGCAGCGGGGGGAGCTCAAAGCTCATTTCTTCTTCCTCCTGCTCCTCTTCCTCCTCCACAGCCCTCAGGGGGTCCCTCTCCTCAATCCCACTGAATTCCCAATTCTTCTTTTCCTCCAAAATTCCATTTTGGGGCATCCCCTCCCTCTCCTTCTTCTCCCGGGGTCCCCCAGCCCTGCGGGGGCCTCTGTTCTCCTTCTTCTCCAGAGTTTTTTTGGGGTTTCCCTTTTCCTTCTTTTCTGAAGTTCTTATTTGGGAGATCCCTCTTTTTTCCAGATTGTCCAGTTTGTGATTTCTCCTTTTTTCCACATTTTCCATCTTGGGATTTTCCTTTTTTTCCAGTTTTTCCATTCTGGGATTTCCCATTTTTTCCAAATTTTCCATTTTGGGGTTTCCCATTTCTTCCATTTTGAGATTTTCCCTTTTTTCCAGATTTTCCATTTTGTGGTTTTTCCTTTTTCCCACACTTTCCATTTTGGGATTTTCCAGATTTTCCATTTTGGAGTTTTCCATTTTAGGATTTCCCACATTTTCCATTTCGGGATTTCCCATTTTTTCCACTTTGGGGTTTCTCCTTTTCTCCCTCTTTTCCAGAGCTGTTTGTGAGATGCCATTTTCCTTCTTTCCCAGATTTTCCTCCTGCTTGCTCCCTGTTTTTTCCCTCTTTTCCCTCTTTTTGGGGCTCCCTGGCTCCTTCCGGGGCCGCCCCCGCCGGGGCCGAGCCCCAATTCCCGGAGAATTCCCGGGGGATTTTTGGGGCTGAACCCTCCTGGCACTGGAAATTTTCTGGGTGGTTTTGGGGGGATCCAGGGGGATTTGGGGCTCCTCTGAGTCACTGTCACTGAAAGTCACCTGGAAAAGGGGGTGAAAAGCCCAAAATTTTCATCCCAAAAAATTTTTTTCCTCATCTTCCCAAAGTTTTCCACATGAAAATTTTCCCCAACCCCAAATTTTCCCCCTAAAATTTTCCTTGTCCCAAAATTTCCTCACCAAAAGTTTCCCCCATAAACTTTTTCTGCCCTCCAAAATTTTCCTCCCCTCCAAACTTTTCTCCCTCAAATTCCCTTCCCAAACTTTCCCTCTCCCCCATTTTCCCCCCCAAAACTTTTCCTCCCAATTTTTCAGTCCCCCTAAACTTTTCCACCCCAAATTTCCCAACATTTCCCCTAAAAACTTTCCCTCCTCCTGATTTCCTCCCCAAATTTCTCTCAAATTTCCATTTCCAAACTTCCCCCACCAAAACTTTTTCCCCAAATTTTCTCTCCTCCTGATTTCCTCTACAAATTTCCATTTTCAAACTTCCCCCTCAAATTTCCCTTCCCAACCTTCCCCTCCTCCCAATTTCCCCCCCTCATTTCCCTTCCCAAATTTTCCCTCCAAAACTTTGCCTCCCCCAAATTTCCATCCCAAACTTCCCCCCCAAATTTCCCTTCCCAAATTTTCCCTCCTCCTGATTTCCTCCACAAATTTATATCCCCAATTTCCCTTCCCAACCTTCCCCTCCTCCCAATTTCCCCCCCTCATTTCCCATCCCAAACTTCCCCCCCAAATTTCCATCCCAAACTTCCCCCCCAAATTTCCTGTCCCAAACTTTCCCTCCTCCTGATTTCCTCCCCAAATTTATATCCCCAATTTCCCTTCCCAACCATTCCCTCCTCCCAATTCCCCCCACTCCCATTTCCATCCCAAATTTCCCTTCCCAACCATTTCCCCCCCAAAATTTCCCCCCAAATTTCCCTCCCCAAACTCACCCTGATGCGGGACTTGACCCTCGCTGGGATTTTGGGGGCCCTGCCGCCCCCGGGGGGGGAGGGCTCCTCGCTGAAGATGGTGAAGGGGGTCCTGGGCCCCCCCAGCAGCGTTTTTGGGGCTGCCCCCAATTTGGGGTGGGGGGTACAGGGCCCCCCAGGCCGCAGGACAATGGGGGGCACATCGAGGTCTGAGTCCCCCAGGGCGAAAACGTCCCCAAATTTGGGGGGCTTCACTTTTGGGGTCTTGGCTGCTTTGGCTTTGGGGGCTTTTTGGGGGACGGTTTTGGGGGGTGGTTTGGGGGTTTTTGGGGGTTTTGGGGTGGGGGGGGGACGGGGGGTCCAGGCCTGGGCCAGGACATCGTCCATGGAGCGGCCCAGGGCGGTGGCCACGCGGCTGAGGGTGGCCAGAGCCTTGGCCAGCAGCAGAGTGGCCATGGCCACCCCCAGGCCGGCCACGGGGGGGCTGTGGGAGCCCAGCAGGGCCAGCCCCCGCTCCAGCTCCTCGTCCCAACTGGGATGGCACTGGGAGGGACTGGGCAGGCTCTGCAGGGCCAGTGTGGAGTAGCCAGCGGCCACCAGCTCGGCCAGGGGGCCGGGGGGGGACGGGTCCCTGTCCCCAGGAGTGTCCCCATTCCCAGAGGGATCTGGAATTTTCCTGGCCTCAGGAAGGTCCCCAAGGGTGTCCCTGGTCCTAGAGGGGTCCCTGCTGGTGTCCCCATTCCCAACAATGTCCCCATTTCCAGAGGAGTTCTGCAGATTCCTGTCCATGATGATGTCCCCAATTCCAGAATTGTCCTGCAGATTCTTGTCCCCAAGGATGTCCCTGTCCCTGATTGTGTCCCTGGTCCTAGAGGTGTCCCCATTCCCAGAATTGTCCTGCAGATTTCTATCCCTGTCCCTGGTCCTAGAGGGGTCCCCATTCCCAGGAATGTCCCCATTCCCAGAATCACCCTGCAGATTTCTGTCCCTGCTGGTGTCCCCATTCCCAGGAATGTCCCCATTCCCAGAATCACCCTGCAGATTTCTGTCCCTGCTGGTGTCCCCATTCCCAGGAATGTCCCCATTCCCAGAATGATCCTGCAGATTTCTGCCCCTGTCCCTGCTGGTCTCCCCAACCCCACAACCACCCCGCAGATCCCCATCACCCCCCCGACCCCTGCCGACCTCCCCCACCCCAAATCCCACCCCCAGCTGCCCCTCCAGGCTGCCCCACCCCTGCCCTGCCCGCCGGGCTCGGGCCAGCACCGCCCGCAGCAGCGCCAGCCCCGGGGCCACCTCCCCCGCGGCGAGCCAGCCCCGCGCCTGGGCCAGCAGCCAGCGCAGCGCCAGCGCCAGCAGCGCGGGGTCGCGACAGAAGGGACAGCGACACCCCGGGCCGTGGCTCAGCAGCTCCAGGCTCTTCCTGCGGGCGGGTTTGAGCTCGGGGGAGGCCGTGAGAGCGTCGGGCGGCTCCGGGAGCGCGGGGGGAGCCAGGGCGGGCAGGGCGGGACCCCGCAGGAACGCCCCGTCCTGCTGCTCCCCGGCAGCGGGGGCGGCCTCCGGGGGGATCCTCCGGGCCGGGAGACCCTTCTGCAGCTGGATCCGCGCTCGGGGGGCGGGGGCCCAGAGGGGCTTGGGGTCTGCAGTGGGAATATGGGGAGAGTTTGGGATGATTCCCAGCTCCCACAGGAGTTTGGGGTCTGCAGTGGGAATATGGGGAGAGTTTGGAATGATTCCCAGCTCCCAGAGGGGCTTGGGGTCTGCAACGGGGATGTGGGGAGAGTTTGGGATGATTCTCAGCTCCCAGAGGGGCTTGGGGTCTGCAGTGGGAATCTGGGGAGAGTTTGGAATGATTCCCAGCTCCCAGAGGGGCTTGGGGTCTGCAATGGGGATTTAGGATTTTGGAGTCCCATAGGGAATGATTCCCAGCTCCCAGAGAGGTTTGGGGTCTGCAGTGGGAATTTGGGGAGAGTTTGAGATTTGGGATCCTGCAGGGAATGATTCCCAGCTCCCAGAGGGGTTTGGGGTCTGCAGTGGGGATTTAGAGAGAGTTTAGGAATGATTCCCAGCTCCCAGAGGGGCTTGGGGTCTGCAATGGGGATTTAGGATTTTGGAGTCCCATAGGGAATGATTCCCAGCTCCCAGAGAGGTTTGGGGTCTGCAGTGGGAATTTGGGGAGAGTTTGAGATTTGGGATCCTGCAGGGAATGATTCCCAGCTCCCAGTGGGGTTTGGGGTCTGCAGTGGGGATTTGGGGAGAGTTTGGGATGATTCCCAGCTCCCGGAGGGGCTTGGGATCTGCAACAGGGATTTAGAGAGAGTTTAGGAATGATTCCCAGCTCCCAGAGAGGTTTGGGGTCTGCAATGGGAATTTAGGATTTTGGAGTCCCATAGGGAATGATTCCCAGCTTCCACAGGGGTTTGGGGTCCGCAATGGGAATTTGGGGAGAGTTTGGGATTTGGGAATACCACAGGGAATGATTCCCAGCTCTTGGAGGGGTTCTGGACTGGAAATTCAGGGAGAATTTGGGATTTGGAGTCCCACAGGGAATGATTCCAATGGGAATTTGAGGAGAGTTTGGGAATGATTTCCAGCTCCCAGAGGGGCTTGGGGTCTGCAATGGGAGTTTGGGGAGAATTTGGGATTTGGGATCCTGCTGAGAATGATTCCCAACTGCTGGAGGGGTTTGGGGTCTGGAATGGGAATTCAGGTCAGAATTTGGGATACTGGAATGATTCCAATGGGAATTCAGGCACAATTTGGGATTTTGGATGCTGTAAGGAATGATTCCAATGGGAATTCAGGGAGAGTTTGGGATTTTAGAGTCCCAACAGGGATAACTGGGATCTCCCCCACTCCCAGACTGGGATAACTGGGATTTCCCCCACTCCCAGACTGGGATTTCCCCACTCCCAGTGCTCACCAGTCTGTGGCTGGAGCAGGAACTGGGCGTGCTGGAGGTGGGACTGGCTCAGCTCCAGCTCCCCCTGCTGCAGCTCCAGCTGGGACTGCAGCACCAGGAACCACGAGCACCTGCGGGAAAATGGGAAAAAAATGGGGAAAATTAGGAAAAAGCATAGAAAAAAATGGGAAAAACATGAAAAATTGGGAAAAAAGAGCCCTCAGACCCCACTGGAGCTGGGAATGATCTCCTACCCTGTCTGGGATGGACACTCAGCTCCTGACCCAGCATTCCTAAAGGATCCTGATCCCAAATGATCCCAATCCCAATCCTGGTCACTCACCAGTGCCTGGCCTCCTTCCAGAGGCTCCTGACTCTCCCCAGAACCTCCCAACTTTCACCTTAAACCTCCTTTTCCACAGAGATTTTTTTTTCATGTTTTCAACTCTGCCACTCCCAAGTGATCCCAATGATCAGTCCCTTGATCCTGATCTCAATGATCCCACTGGTATAAATCCCAATCCCAATGATCCCAGTCCCATTCCCAGTGACCCCACTGACCCCAATGATCCCAGTACTGACCAGTGGGTGGCCTGCAGGTGTCCGGCCAGGGTCAGTCCCTTGATCCTGATCCCAATGATTCCAATCCCATTCCCAGTGACCCCAATCCCAATCCCAGTCCCAGTACTGACCAGCGGGCAGCCTGCAGGTGTCCGGCCAGGGTCAATCCCTCAATCCTGACCCCAATCCCATTCCCAGTGACCCCAGTCCCAATCCCAGTCCCACCACTGACCAGCGGGCAGCCTGCAGGTGTCCGGCCAGGGTCAGTTCCTCGATCCTGACCCCAATCCCATTCCCAGTGACCCCAATCCCATTCCCAGTGACCCCAATCCCAGTACTGACCAGCGGGCAGCCTGCAGGTGTCCGGCCAGGGTCAGCCCCTCGCTGCAGAAGGCCCTGGCCCTGCACAGCACCTCGCAGTGCCCCAGCAGCGTCACCAGGTGCCGGCAGCAGCTCAGGGCGTCCCCCAGCACCTGCCACTTGTGCACCAGTGCCAGCCCTGGGGACAGAACGGGGCGCTGGGAACACTGGGACAGGAGGGATAGGGACAGGGATGTGGGACAGGGAGGGACATGGGACAGGGAAGGTTCCCAGGGGGATGGAGCCATTCCTGAGGCTCCCCAACCTTCCCATGGAGCTCGGCTCGTTCCAAGAGACCCCAATCCCATCCCAGGGACCCCAATCCAGTTCCCATTCCCATCCCAGTACCCCATTGCCCCACCATTGACCCCATTCCCCCACCATTGACCCCATTCCCACCCCACTGACCCCATTTTCCCCCAATACCCCAATCCCCCCCCACTGCCCCCATTCCCCCCGTTCCCATCCCAGAGACCCCAATCCCCTCCCATTGCCCCCAATCACCCCATTGACCCCATTCCCACCCCACTGACCCCAATCCCATCCCACTGACCCCAATCCCACCCCACTGACCCCAATCCCATCCCACTGACCCCAATCCCACCCCACTGACCCCACTCGTCCCCCAATACCCAATCCCCCCCATTGATCCCGTTCCCATCCCACTGTACCCCAATCCCACCCCACTGACCCCAATCCCATCCCATTGCCCCCAGTCCCCCCCAATCCCCCCTCAGTCCCCATTCCCCCCTGCTCCCCGTCCCTGACCGCTGTCAGCCCCGGGCTCCTCGCCCCGCGGGCTCCGTGTGGCTCCCAGCACGTCGCTGCCCATGAGGGACACGAGGACACTGCGCAGCAGCTTCTGAGCCTCCAGCAGGGCCACCTGGGGGCTGCTCCAGCCTGCAGTGGCACCATCATCATCATCATCATTGTCATCATCATTGTCATCATCACCATCCTCAATCTCATCATCATCCCCGGGATTCCAGCTTGTCACCGTTGTCATCATCATCCTCCTCCTCACAGCAAAGCTTCCCCAAATCCCCACCCCACCCTTCCTCTTCCTCCTCTTCCCCAATCCCTTCTTCCTTCTCCTCTCTGAATTCCTCCCTCCTCCTCATCCCAAACTCTCCTCTTCCTCCTCCTCATCACCCAAACTCCTCCCTCTTCCTCCTCTCCATCCCCAAATTCCCTCCCTCCTCCTCCTCACCCCCAAACTCTCTTCCTCCTCATCCTCAAAACTCCTCTCCTCCTCTCCCTCCCAAACTCTATTCTTCCTCGTCTCCAAACTCTTTCCCTCTTCCTCCTCCTCATCCCCAAATTCCCTCCCTCTTCCCCTCATCCCTAAACTTCATCTTCTTCCTCCTCATCCCCAAATCCCCTCATTCCTTCTCCTCTCCATCCCTAAATTCCCTTCTGTCTCTTCCTCCTCCCAAATCTCCTCTTCCTTCTCCCCCAAACCCCTCATTCTTTCTCTTCATCCCTAAACTTCATCTTCCTCCTCCTCCTTTATCCCCAAAACCCCTCATTCCTTCTTCTCTTCATCCCCAAATTCCCTCCCTCCTCCTCCTCACCCCTAAACTTCCTCCTCCCCCCCCATTCCCATTTTTGGGAATTCTGGCTCTGACCGTGCCGCTGGATCAGCTCCCGCAGTGGCTCCTGCAGCTGGGCTGGGGGCAGCTCCAGGAACGTGGCCACCAACTGCAGCCCCTGGGCCTGTGCCAGGTACCAGCTCCTGGTGGCCCTCTGGGCTCGGGGGTCGCCCAGGGCCTGCAGCAGCAGGGCCACGCCCTGATCCACCTGGGAAAACAGGGAAAAATTAGAAAAATGGGAGAAAATGGATTCAGGATCACAATTCAGCCCATCCCAACCCCATCATCCCAGTCTTTTTATTCCAGTCCCATAATTCCAGTCCTTTTATCCCAATCCCCTTCCAGAAGCAGGGCCATGCCCTGATCCACCTGGAAAAATGGGGGAAAAATGGGGAAAAAAAATGGGAGAAAACAGGATTCAGGATCACAATCCTGCCCATCTCAGTCTTTTTATTCCAATCCCCTTCCAGCAGCAGGGCCATGCCCTGATCCACCTGGGAAACTGGAGGGGAAAAAAAATTGGGAAAAAAAAAAAGGGGGGAAGAACAAAAGGGGGAAAAAAGGGGGGGAAAAGGGAGGGAAAAAAGGGGGGGAAAAAAGGGGGGGAAAAAAGGGGGGGAAAAAAGGGGGGGAAAAAAGGGGGGGAAAAAAGGGGGGGAAAAAAGGGGGGGAAAAAAGGGGGGGAAGAACAAAAGGGGGGAAGAACAAAAGGGGGGAAGAACAAAAGGGGGGAAGAACAAAAGGGGGGAAGAACAAAAGGGGAGAGAAAAGGGGGGAAAAAAGGGGGAAAAGGGGGGGAAAAGGGGGAAAAAAGGGGGAAAAAAGGGGGAAAAAAGGGGGGGGAAAAGGGGGGGGAAAAGGGGGGGTAAAAGGGGGGGGAAAGGGGGGGGAAAGGGGGGGGAAAGGGGGGGGGAAAGGGGGGGGGAAAGGGGGGGGAAAGGGGGGGGAAAAAAAGGGGGAAAAAAGGAGGAAAAAAGGGGGAAAAAAGGGGGAAAAAAGGGGGAAAGGGGGAAAAAGGGGGGGGAAAAGGGGGGAAAGGGGGGAAAAAGGGGGAAAAAGGGGAAAAAAGGGGGGGAAAAGGGGGAAAAAAGGGGGGGAAAAGGGATTCAGGACCCCATCCCAATCCTCCCACCCCAGTCCCTTTATCCCCCAGCCCCAGTGTATTTCTGGGCAGCCCTGGGTGCTTGCCTGGCTGTGCAGGCAGCAGAGCTCGGCGCGCAGCAGCAGCCGCCGGTGGCGCAGCAGCAGCCGGGAATCCTCAGAGCCACAGCCCTGCTCCCGCTCCAGGCACTGCTCCAGCTCCTCCAGGAACAGCTGGGGTGGAGGGAAAGGGCATGGAAAAGGGGGAAAGGAAGGGAAAATGGGATCAGAGCCAGCACAGCCCAAACACCAGCCTGGCAGGGATTTGGGATGTATCTGGATTTAGGATTCCCCCAGATTTGGGAAGGACGTTCTCAGATTTCCCAGGATTTAGGATTTGGGATCCCCCTGGATTTGGGATTCCCCTGAGCCTGGGAAGGACATTGCCAGATTTCCCTGGATTTGAAATTCCCCAGGATTTATTCAGGATTTACCTGGGCCTGGGCAGGACATCCCAGATTCCCCAGGATTTATTTGGGATGTCCCTGGACTTAGGATCTCCCTGGATTTATTCCGGATTTCCCTGGACTTATTTGGGATTCCCCTGGATTCAGGATTCCCCTGGATTTATTCAGGATTCCCCTGGATTTATTCAGGATTCCCCCGGATTTATTCAGGATTCCCCTGGATTTATTCAGGATTCCCCTGCATTTCTTTGGGATTTACCTGGGCCTGGGAGGGGCAGCCCAGCTGCAGCAGCAGCCGGCAGAGCTGGCTCTGGATTTATTTGGGATTCCCCAGGATTTATTTGGGATTCCCCAGGGTTTATTTGGGATTCCCCAGGGTTTATTTGGGATCTCCCTGCATTTATTTGGGATTTACCTGGGCCTGGGAGGGACAGCCCAGCTGCAGCAGCAGCCGGCAGAGCTGGCTCAGGGCGTTCGCTGTTCCCAGAGGATCCCGGAGCTGCTGGCACAGGGCCCGGAGCAGCAGGAGAGTCTGCAGGGCCTGGATGGGCTGGGGGAATACTGGGATCAACCCCAAACCATCCTGGGATCAACCCCAAACCCATCCTGGGATCAACCCCAAACCCATCCTGGGATCCATCCCAAACCCATCCTGGGATCCATCCCAAACCCATCCTGGGATCCATCCTGGGATCCATCCCAAACCCATCCTGGGATCCACCCCAAACCATCCTGGGATCCATCCTGGGATTGATCCCAAACCCATCCTGGGATCCATCCCAAACCCATCCTGGGATCCATCCTGGGATCCATCCCAAACCATCCTGGGATTGATCCCAAACCATCCTGGGATTCACCCCAAACCCATCCTGGGATCAACCCCAAACCATCCTGGGATCCATCCCAAACCATCCTGGGATCCATCCCAAACCATCCTGGGATCAACCCCAAACCCATCCTGGGATCAACCCCAAACCCATCCTGGGATCAACCCCAAACCCATCCTGGGATCCATCCCAAACCATCCTGGGATCAACCCCAAACCCATCCTGGGATCCATCCTGGGATCCATCCCAAACCCATCCTGGGATCCATCCCAAACCCATCCCAGGAACCCTGGCAAAACCTCTCCCTCCTCTTCCTCCTCATCCCTAAATTCCCTCCCTCTTCCTCCCTCATCCCTGAACTCTCTTACTCCTCCTCTTCCTCATCTCCAAACTTTCTCCCTCTTCTTTTTCATCCCAAATTCCTTCCCTCTTCCTCTTCATCATCCCCAACTTTTTCCTTCTTCCTCCTTATCCCAGATTCCCTCCTCTTCATCCCAAATTCCCTCCATCATCACCCCAAATTCCGTCCTTTTTGTCCCAAATTCCCTCCCTCCTCTTCTTCATTCCAAACTCCTTCCTTCCAAACTCTCTCTCCTTCTTCATCCCAAATTTCCTCCTCTTCATCCCAAATTCTCTCCCTCTTCCACCTCATCCCAAAGCACTTTTCTTCCTCCTCTTCATCCCAAATTCCCTCTTCTTTATCCCAATTTCCCTCCTTCTCTTCATCCCAAATCCCCTCCCTCCTCCCCCTCACCCCCCAGAGATTTGGGAATTTGGGGAATTTTGGGAATTTGGCCCCACCTTGTCCTGGAGGCGGTAGAGGGAGCCCAGGAGCTGCAGGGAGCTCAGGGTCTGCTCGGGGCTGCGCACCTCAGCAATTCCAGGATTTTCCAGCAGCTGCTTCCACAGGGAAAATGCCTCATCCAGGGGTTTGGAGAGAGCTGGGGGATCCCAAAAAAAAAAAAAAAAAAGCTGTTCCCAAAGTGGGATCATCCTGGAAAGTCATTCCTGCCCTGCCAAGGGTTTGTGATTCCCAGAAAGTCTCGTTGGTTCTGGAAAGGCTATTCCTGATCTTCCAGCATCCCAAAAATTCCCTTCCTGACCTGCCAGGATCACAAAAAAATCCCTTCCCAATCCACCATATTCCCAAAAAACCTCCTTTCCACCCCTTCTTGCTCCTCCAGGATCCCCAGTCATCCCCAAAATCCCATTCCTTCCCCTCCAGGATCCCAAAAATCCCATTCCTGCCTCTCCAGCATCTCCAGAGATCCCCAAAACCCCCTTGGTGGTCCTTGAAAAGCCTTTTCCTGTCCCTCCAGGATCCCCAGTGATCCCAAAAATCCCCTTCCTGCCCCTCCAGGATCCCAAAAATCCCATTCCTATCCCTCCAGATCCCAAATTATCCCAAAAAGCCCTTCAGTGATCCTGGTAAAGCCTTTTCCTGTCCCTCCAGGATCCCAAAAATCCCATTCCTGCCCCTTTAGTGATCCAAAAAATGCCCTTCCTGCCCCTCTAGGACTCCCAGTGATCCCAAAAACCCCCTCCAGGACCCCAAACTCCCCTTCCCACCCCTCCAGGATCCCAAATATCCCCTTCCCACCCCTCCAGGACCCCAAAATTCCTCTTCCCACCCCTCCAGGACCCCAAAACTCCCCTTCCCACCCCTCCAGGATCCCAAATATCCCCTTCCCACCCCTCCAGGATCCCAAATATCCCCTTCCCACCCATCCAGGACCCACAAGTGATCCCAAAACCCCCTCCAGGATCCCAAAACTTCCCTTCCCACCCCTCCAGGATCCCAAAATTCCCCTTCCCACCCCTCCAGGATCCCAAACTCCCCTTCCCACCCCTCCAGGATCCCAAAAATCCCATTCCTGCCCCTTTAGTGATCCAAAAAAATCCCCTTCCTGCCCCTCCAGGATCCCAAATTATCCCAAAAAGCCCTTCAGTGATCCTGGTAAAGCCTTTTCCTGTCCCTCCAGGATCCCAAAAATCTCATACCTGCCCCCTCCAGGATCCCAAAACTCCCCTTCCCACCCCTCCAGGACCCACAAGTGATCCCAAAACCCCCTCCAGGACCCCAAAACTCCCCTTCCCACCCCTCCAGGACCCCAAACTCCCCCTCCCACCCCCAGCCAGGCTCTCACCACGCTCAGAGCTGAGGCTGCAGCTGATCCCATCCCAGGGCTGTGGCTGCTCCCCCTCGACCTCGGGGGGCTCGGGGGGCTCAGGGGGCTCCAGCCCCCGGCCCTGCAGCCGCCCCCGCCGCTCCCGAGCCACGCTCTGGGGAAAGGACACATGGCCAGGGACTGGGAATGACAGGATTCACCAAAATCCCAAAAATCCCAGGAAAATCGCAGCCTGGGAAGTCCAGGATTCACCAAAATCCCAAAAATTCCAGGGAAAAATCGCACCCCAGGAAGGGTTTGGGGCATGCAAGGAGCTCCAGGATTCCCCAAAATCCCAGGAAAATTACCCTGGGAAATCTGGGTGAGCCAAAATCTCAAAAATTCTGGGAAAAATCGCACCACAGGAAGGGTTTGGGGCATGCAAGGAGCTCCAGGATTATCCCAAAAATCTCAGGAAAATCAGCCTGGGAAATCTGGGTGCCCCAAAATCCTGGGAAAACGCCTCCAGAAAGGGTCTGGGGCATGCAGGGAGCTCCAGGATTATCCCAAAAATCTCAGGAAAATCACCCTGGGAAATCTTGATGTCCCAAAAATCCTGGGAAAAGCCCCAAATCCCAGGAAAAGCCCCCCCACCTTTTCCATGAGAACCTCGAGGGTGCAGATGTGCAGCCAGAGCAGAGCCTGGGCACGCTCGTCCAGCAGCTGAGCCCGGATCTGGGAATTCCAGAACTGGGAATTCTGGGCCAGAGACTCCAGCAGCCTCAGGGACTCCTGGATGGCATCCAGGGCAGAGCTGTGGGGACAGGCATTCCCAAAATCCCAGGAACTGAGCCCAAAATCCTGGGATTTGAGCCCAAAATCCCAGGAATGGGATGGGGGGATTTGGGATAAGGGGAATGGGATGGGGAATATGGGAGGGGAGGAATTGAAGGAATGGGAGAATGGGATGGAGGGAATGGAATGGGAGATTTGGGTTGAGGGGATTGGGATGAGGATTGGGGTGTGGAGCCTTAGAAGCAGGGGAATGGGACGAGGGACTGGGATAAGAGATTGGGATGGATAGAATGGAGGAATGGGATCAGGACTGGGATGGGATGGAGAAATGGGATCAGGATTGATGAGGGACTGGGATCAGGATTGGGATCAGAACTGGGATGGAATGGAATAGGATCAGGACTGGAATGGGATGGAGAACTGGGATGGAGGACTGGGATGGAGGGACAGGATCACGATTGGGACGGAATGGAACGGGATCAGAACTGGGATAGGATGGAGGATTGGGATGGAATGGGATGGCAGATCAGAACTGGGATGGGATTAGAACTGGGATGGGATGGCAGATCAGAACTGGGATGGGATGGCAGATCAGAACTGGGATGGGATGGCAGATCAGAACTGGGATGGGATGGCAGATCAGAACTGGGATGGGATCAGAACTGGGATGGGATGGGATCAGAACTAGGATGGGAAGGAGCATTGGGATGGGAAGGCAGCACCCACCAGTCGGTGTGGGGAGCAAAGCTGTGGCTGCAGAGCAGCTGTGCCAGCTCCAGCAGCGCCACCGCCCTGGCCAGGCTGCGCCGGGGCTCCGCCACGCCGGGGGGGTCCCCAATTCCTGGGGGCTCCCCTGTTCCCAGGGGCTCCCCCGCTCCCCCAGGGCCCCCCAGGGCCAGCAGGTCACACAGCACGTTGTAGCGCTCCGAGGCCGTGGGGCCCCGCAGGGATTTGTAGGCCTGCAGCTCTGCCAGCAGCAGGGACACCACGGCGTCCCCAGGCAGGGACTGGCACTGGGAGCGGCACTGGGACTGCAGGGCGTCCCACAGGGTCCTGGGGAGAGGGACTGGGATCAGGGAAATGGGCTCCGGCTGGGGTTGTGGGGTGGCAGGGAGCTCCTGCCCACTGCACCTTCCTCTGTCCCAGGAGCTCCTGAATCCCCCATCCCATCCCATGGATCCCATCCCAATCCCTCCCATCCTACTCCAGTCCCCCCATCCCATCCCTATCCCAATTCCTCCATCCCATTCCAATCCTGTTCTCCCCATTCCAATCTTCCCCTCCAAAATCTCAATCTCCCCACCCCAGTTCCCCCAACCCCCCATTCCAATCCTCCCTTGCAATCCCCTCATCCCATTCCCCCCATCCCAATCTCCATCCCATTCCCTCCATCAAAATCCCCCATCCCAATCCCTGATCCAATCCCTCCATCCTAAATTCCCAAATTCCCAGATCCCCATCCCCTCACCGCAGCCGCAGCTCCTCCTCTCCCTGTTTGGCTGCCTCCATCTTGATCCTGGCCC
Source organism: Oenanthe melanoleuca (assembly GCF_029582105.1). Taxonomy (NCBI): domain Eukaryota; kingdom Metazoa; phylum Chordata; class Aves; order Passeriformes; family Muscicapidae; genus Oenanthe; species Oenanthe melanoleuca. The sequence goes on along the minus strand of NC_079363.1, from coordinate 1,453,843 downwards.
AGAGCGCCACGGGCTCGGCCACCAGGGAGCTGGGTTGGCCCAGGATGGACTGGGAATGGGGCCCTGGTAACTGGGAACAGTGGGAATGTGGCACTGGTAACTGGGAACAGTGGGAATGTGGCACTGGTAACTGGGAACAGTGGGAATGGGGCCCTGGTAACTGGGAACAGTGGGAGTGTGTCCCTGACACCTGGGAATGTGTCCCCAGTACCTGGGACCACTGGGATCCCCAGCAGCGTGTCCCCAGTCCCCAGCAGCGTGTCCCCAGTCCCCACACTGTGTCCCCAGCACCGTGTCCCCGTCCCAGCAGTGTCCCCAGTACCTGGGATGGCTGGTGTCCCCAGCAGTGTGTCCCCATCCCAGCAGTGTCCCCAGTACCTGGGATGGCTGGTGTCCCCAGCAGAGTGGCCCCAGGGCCAGCAGCCACTGCCCCACGGCATCCATGGCTCTCTGGTGCTGGCCCCGGCTGCGCCAGCTCTCCACCTGCAGCCTGAAACACCTGTGCAGCTGTGGGGACAGGGGACAGCTGTCCCAGTGTGCCCAGTACGGCCAGGGACAGCTGTCCCAGTGTGCCCAGTGATCCCAGTGTGCCCAGTGATTCCAGTATGGCCAGGGACAGCTGTCCCAGGGTGCCCAGTGATCCCAGTGTGCCCAGTGATTCCAGTATTGCCAGGGACAGCTGTCCCAGGGTGCCCAGTGATCCCAGTGTGCCCAAGGACAGCTCATCCCAGTGAGCTCAGTATGGCCAGGGACCTCCAGTATGTCCTGTACTCCCAGGACCCCCAGCTCCCCATCCCAGTACCCCCAGTATCCCATCCCAGTAACTCCCATGCCTCATCCCAGCCCCCCAGTACCCTGTCTGCGGTCACTCCAGCCCAGCCGTAGCCGTGTCCATCCAGCACTGCCCGGCACAGGGGCTCACACACGGCTCCGGCCGCGTCCGGCAGCGTCCGGCTCTGCAGGGCCTGCGCCAGGCGGGAGGCGGCCGCAGCTGTGGCCGGAGGCAGAGTGACCAGTGGGGCAGAGGGGACAGAGTGACCAGTGGGGCAGAGGGGACAGAGTGACCAATGGGGCAGAGGGGACAGAGTGACCAAAGGGGCAGAGGGGACAGAGTGACCAGTGGGGCAGAGGGGACAGAGTGACCAATGGGGCAGAGGGGACAGAGTGACCAATGGGGCAGAGGGGACAGAGTGACCAAAGGGGCAGAGGGGACAGAGTGACCAGTGGGGCAGAGGGACCAATGGGGCAGGGAAGGGACACTGAGTGACCCCTCCTCATCCAGGGCTGATCCCAACTCCCCCAAACACAGAGTGACCCCCTGGACACTGGGATGGGGACACAGTGACCCCCCCCCCCCCCCCAGGACATGGAGTGACCCCCTGGACACTGGGATGGGGATACAGAGCCCTGGGGTGGCACTGACCCCTGACGACACTGGGGATGGGGACAGGAGATGGCACTGGGGATGGAGACCCTGGGGACAAGGACAGGGGGTGGCATTGGGGATGGGGACACTGGGGACAAGGACAGGGGGTGGCACTGACCGGTGACATCGAGGAATTTGCCCCTCTCGGCCTCGGGCAGCCCCTCCAGCCCCTCCAGCATCCAGGTGATGCTCTGGACACAGCTCGTGGTCACCTGTCCCAGCTCCGGCCACTCCGAGGGCTGTGGGGACAGCAGAGCCTCAGGGGACACTCTGGGACCCCTCCATCCCCAAATTCCAGCCCCACCTCCCCTGGGAGAGGCTCCCAGCCCCCTGAAGGATTGGGATCTGTTCCCTGGGATACCTGAGAACGTTGGAATATCTCGTGGATGGCGTTGAAGAAGAGCTGGAGGCCGTGGAACAGCAGCTGCTTCACCATCACCTGCTCCCTGATACAGTCAGAAGGGACCTGGGAGTGGGAAAAACGGGATTTGGGAATGCTGGGCTGGGAGTAGCGTCAGGGAATGGGGAAAGTGGGATTTGGGGGTCAAGGAAAGAAGAAAAGTGGGATGTATGCGTTCAGGAGCTCCAAGAGCTGCTGCTGGGATGGAGAAAAGTGGGATTTGGGGTCCAGGAAGGGCAGGAAAGGGGAAAAGTGGGATTTGGGGTCCAGTAAAGAAGAAAAGTGAGACTTGGGGTCCAGAGAAGGGGAAAAGTGGGATTTGGGATCCAATAAAGAAAAAAAGTGAGATTCGGGGTCCAGGAAGGGCAAGAAAAGGGAAAAGTGGGATTTGGGACTCCCCAAACTCCAGGAGCTGCTGCCAGGGCTGGGACCAGCACGGAGTGACCCTGAGGGACTGCAGGGAATGCTGACCCCACATCCCTGCTCCTCCTCCTGCTCCTCACCTGGGCCAGCAGCCGCCGCAGCGCCCGCCCGTGGCCCTGGCAGAAGCCGCAGACCCCAGGCAGCTCCTGGAGGCCGAGGGGCAGCTCCCTGCTCCTCCTGAGCACCTCCCCGAGCTGGGCCAGCACGAACTGGGAACACTCCAGCAGCACCCGCAGAACCTTTCCGGAACATTCCGCCCCCAGCGCCGCTCCTGCCCGGCGCAGCGCCGGCCCCACCGCCTGCACTCCGGCCACGCCTTTGGCCAGCGCCCGGCTCAGCTGGACACCGGCCTCCAGCAGCTCCAGAGGGGCTCCCAGGGAATCCCCAGCTCCTGAAATAAACCCTCTGGAATCCTGCAGGGCCTCCAGAGCCTCGCGGTGGCGCCGGGCTTTGCAGAGGTGGCGGCAGCGCTCCAGCGTGAGCTCCAGGTGGCACAGGCAGCTCTGGTGGGGACGAGGATGAGGAGTTTCATCCCTCAGCGTGTCCAGCAGCAGCTCCCCCAGCTGCCTGGCCAGGAAGAGCGGGCAGGGAGCTCTCTGGGATTCATAGAGGGCAGCAGCAGCCGCAGCGTTGTGGGCGGTGTGCGAGGTGAAGAAGGGAGGCTGGAAGGACTCGCGGCATTCGCCGTCCCGAGGTTCCAGCAGCAGCAGGAAGCGCAGGGCGCGCAGCCGGGCGGTCAGCACCGCCCTGCCCTCCTCCCTGGGCCTCTCAGGGCCAGCCAGGGAGGCTGCAGCCCTCCAGAGCACGCTGAAGCCGCTGCGGGCGATGGTAGCCCACTCGCCGCTCTGGTGGCCACGCCGCAGCCGCGCCCGCAGCAGCTCGGCCGCTCCCCAGGTGTGCGGCCCCGCCCAGCCCGCGGCGTTGCGCAGCACGTGGAACAGGATTTTCTCCAGGTACAGCTCAGGGGGCGAGGGGACCAGCTGCAGGTAGGTCTGGGCGGCCTCCTGGGCCAGGGCGAGCAGCTGGGCGCCGTGGGCTAGCAGCCCGCCGGGCTGGGCCAGCTGCTCCACGCAGGAGCGCAGGGCGCGGTCGCACAGCTGGACGCGGCGGGAGGGCGGGCCCGAGCGGCTGCGGAGGCTCTCCTGGGGAAAGAGGGGTTTGGGGTCAGGGCAGATCCTCTCAAAGGGCATTTCCTGGGGAAAGAGGGGTTTGGGGTCAGGGCAGAACCCCCTCAAGGGTTATTTCCTGGGGAAAAATGGATTTAGGATTAAAGCAGAACTCCTTGAGGGGCATTTCCTGGGGAAAGAGGGATTTGGGGTCAGGGCAGAGACCCTCGAGGGGCATTTCCTGGGAAAAGAGGGAGCCAGAACCAGCTTAGAACTCCCCAGAGGTCTCATAGTGGGATCCAGGAACTTTCCTGGGAAAAGCAGGAGCCAGGAGCCCAGAATCCAGCCCAGAAGCCCCCAAATGTCCCAGAGGAGGGATCAGAGCCCAGCCCAGAACCCCCAAATGTCCCAGAAGAGGGATCAGAGCCCCTCTGGCTCACCCGAATCTTCTCCAGGCGCTGCTCGATGCCGGCCCAGCCGTCCGTGGTTCCGTCCGTGGTTCCGTCCGTGGTTCCGTCCGTGTCCATCCCGGGCGCTTCTCGTGAGGGGCTTCAATGTGATGCGGGGCTGGGAGGGCAAGGGGAGGTGTGGGACCCCCAGAACGCCCCAAATCCCCAAACCCAGAGCCCTCCAAACCTCTTGTAGCCCTATTTCTTTGCAAGCCAGAGCGCCCCCAGCCCCGATTTCTGACACCCCAGCCCCACTGGGGGTCTACAGCCCCATTCCTTTTCCCCCAAAGCCCCCAGCCCCACTCCCCAGCTCTCCTAAGGGGTCAGATCACCCGAAATCCCCCCATTCAGGGCCCACAGACCCCGCTGGTCCCAATTCCTGACCCCCAGCCCCATTTCCAGCCCCACCCTCACTCCCCGCCCCTCAGAGAGGCCCAGCGCCCGCCACCCCCTCAGGCCTCCTGCGGCTTTCACCCTGCTCCCCTCACCCGCGCCCCACAGGTCCCTCTGCCCCTCCCCGGCTCCCTGAGGGGGTCTCAGCCCCCAAATCCCCCCAGGGACCCCCAAATTGCCCCAAATTCCCCCCGGGCCGCGCCCCCCCCCCCCTCACGCTGCGCTGCTGCTCCGCCGCCGCTCCGCCGCCGTCCGTTCAAACCGCGGCCGCAGCCAATCAGCGCTCGGCACCGCCCAGCGGCGTCCAATCAGCGCGCGGCACCGCCCCTCGCGGGGCATCACGGGAGTTGTAGTCCTTGCTCCGTCACGCGGTCTTTTTGTGCGCCTGCGCGGGGCGGGGCGCGGTTAATGAGGGGGCGGGGTCAGTGCGGAGGGGGCGTGGCCGGGGCGGGACCCCCGGGATTTGGGGGGCGGGGGGAGGGGGATCCCCGGGATATGGAGGGGAATTCGGGGAGGGGTGTCCCGCTGTCCGTGTGTCCCACTGTCCGTGTGTCCCGTGTCCCCTCGGGGCAGGCAGAGCAGGTCAGTGTGCCACATCCCGGTGCCACTGTCCCTCTGTCCCCGTGTCTCTCTGTCCCTTTGTCCCACTGTCCCCATGTCCCTGCGTCCCTCTGTCCTGTCCCCATGACCCCATGTCCCCGTGTCCCTCTGTCCCTTTGTCCCTCTGTCCTCATGTCCCCATGTCCTGTCCCTCTGTCCTGTCCCTCTGTCCCGTTGTCCCACTGTCCCCATGTCCCACTGTCCCTTTGTCCCTCTGTCCCCATGTCCTCATGTCCTTCTGTCCCTCTGTCCTGTCCCCCTGTCCCCGTCCCTGTCCCTGCACTACCCCAAGCTGCCACCAGGAGGAGCCGGAGCCCGCGGGAGTCTCCGGGTGACGTTTTTGTGACTCCCTAAAACCAAACAAAATTAAGGGAATAAAAATCAATTTATTTCTATTTATTGAAAGGCCTTCAAGTACATTTCCAGCAGACAAACCCCCCAAAAAGTGGATGATGGGTCACAGGTTTTTCGTATTTTTATAATTTTGGTCCGTTTGCACATTGAGGGTTAATCTCTTAATTACAGCTTCATAATCAAATTATTTCCCCCAAGTTTGCTCCTCCAAAATTCACTTTTATTTCCATTTCCCAGCCCTGAGTGTCCTTGGGCAAGAATTGTTGTGTCTGTTCAAACTGGGGAGGCAGCAGCGACTGGGAATGGAGTTTGGGGTGATAAACTCAATAATTGGGTTATAAATATAGAAATTCGTTTATAGATATATATAGATAGAGATGTATATCAAGATATATAGATATAAATATATATATATATATATATATTTATATATTTATATATAAATATATATAATATATTATATATATTATAGTATATAATATATATAATATATTATATTTTATATTATTATATTATAATATTATATATTATAATCATATATATTATGTATTGTTATATATATGTATATATAAAATATATACATATATTTCTATTTTTATATATTTTTATATATATATAAATATAAAGGTATAGATACAGAGATGCATATATAGATAAATAGATTTATAGATATATAGATATATTGATATATATTGAGATTTATTTCTATATACTGATATTTATTAATATTATTAAAAGCACAAAGCACCATCTCTACATGCAGGCTGATGAAAAGTGAAATTTGGCATGAAAAAAAACCCAAAAAAACCCAAAATAAACCAGAATTCTGTCCTTAGTTCCCTTATTCCACGTGGAATTAAGAATTAAGAATTAATGGAGGATTTGGGTGGGTTATTATTTATTATTTATAAAATGATTCTTATATATATTCATTATTATAAAATGATTTTTTTTTCTCATTTCTGCTCCAGAGGGGAGAGATTCTGGATTTCTGAAACCTCTCCCATCCCCACCCCAACATCCTCTGGTTAATTTAGGGGTTAAAAAAAAAAAAAAATAGCAGGAGAGTGATTTTTTCTGATTAAATTACTGCTGGCCAGCTCCGGAGATCAATTTCAATTTCACCCTGGTTTTTGTTACGCTGAGTTATTTATTTTATTTTATTTTTTTTTTTTTTTTTTTTTTTTTTAAGAGGAGGAGGATGGGGGGAAAAAAAAATCAGAATTGCAAATTTCCCTGATGGAAATCGCTCCGGGCACCGACTCCGGGCTCTTTCGCGAGTTTTTTTTTTTAATTTTATTTTTAATTTTTGATGAAATTTGGGAGGAGAAGGGGCCGAGGTTTCCCTCCCCCCACAAATAATTGTGTTTTGGGGCCGCAGATGGGGCCGAGCTGTAAAGAAGATGGATGGGGGGACGGGGTGACAGCAGAGCCAGGGGGAGCGGCTCCATCAGGAAAATACAGAAAATGGAAAAAAAAAATAGAAAAAATAAAAAAAAAATAACAAAAATCGCAAAAAACCACACAGAAATAGGAAAAAAAACAAAAAAAAACCAACAAAAAATGCCAAAAAAACATAGAAAATGCAGAAAAACATCACAAAAAAAAGAAAGAAAAAAAAACTGGAAAAAAGAACAAAAAAACACCAAAAAACCTAAAGAATCAGAAAAAACAGAAAATAGCCAGCAAAAAAAACCCAGAAAAAAACAGAAAAAACCCACCAAAAAAACCACATAAAAATCAGAAAAAAAACCCACAAAAAAAGAAAAAAATCTGAAAAAAAGACCAAAAAAACCACCAAAAAACCTAGAAAAGAATCAGAAAAAACCAGAAAATAACCAGCAAAAAAAAAAACCAGAAAAAATCAGAAAAGAACAGGAAAAAACCAGCAAAAACCCAGAAAAAAACAGAAAAAAACCACCAAAAACCATAGAAAACTAGAAAAAAACCCACAAAAAAAGGAAAAAAACTGAAAAAAAGACCAAAACCACCAAAAAACCCAGAAAAAATCAGAGAAGAACAGAAAAAAACCAGCAAAAAAAAAACAGAAAAAAAAAAAAACAACAGAAAAAAAACACCAAAAAAAACACAGAAAAACCAGAAAAAAACCCCACTCAAAGCAGAAAAAAACCCAGAAAGAAAGAAAAAAAAACAGAAAAAAATCCAGAAAAAAAAACCAAAAAAAACCAATAAAACACAGAAAAACCAGGAAAAACCCCACAAAAAACCACCAAAAACCCACCAAAAAACCAGAAAAAAGACATTGATATAAACAAAGTATATATCAATAAATCTCAATATATATCAATATATCCATATACCTATATATCTATTTATCTACATATACATCTCTATATTTGTATTTTATATTTATATATCTACATCAATATATCAATATATCTATATCAATATATCAATATATCTATATCAATATATCTATCAATCTGTGTATATATCAATATAGAAATATATCTGTATATTTATATCTATATCTTTATGTATTTATATATCTATATATCTATATATCTATATATCTATATCAATATATAAATATATTTATATATCTATATCAAAATATAAATATGTCTCTATATTTATATATATTTATCTTTATATATCTATATCAAAATATAAATATATCTCTATATTTATATATATTTATCTTTATATATATCTATATCTATATCTATATCTATATATCTATATATCTATATATCTATATATCTATATAAATATATATATATATATATTTATTTATATATATTTATCTTTATATATATATCTATCTATATCTATATCTATATATCTATATATCTATATATCTATATATATAAATTTCTATATTTATAACCCAATTATTGAGTTTATCACCCCAAACTCCATTCCCAGAGTCTCTGCTGCCTCCCCAGTTTGAACAGACACAACAATTCCTGCCCAAGGACACCTCAGGGCTGGGAAATGGAAATAAAAGTGAATTTTGGAGGAGCAAACTTGGGGGAAATAATTTGATTATGAAGCTGTAATTAAGAGATTAACCCTCAATGTGCAAACTGACCAAAATTATAAAAATATGAAAAACCTGTGACCCATCATCCACTTTTTGGGGGGTTTGTCTCTCCAAAAGCCCTTCAATAAATAGAAATAAATTGATTTTAATTTCCTTAATCCTGTCTGGCCTCAGTTTTTAGGGAGTCAGGAAAAGGAATCAATTTAATTTCCTAAAAAGCAGCAGAGCTCGTGGCGCTGCTGATTAATGGTCAGGGGAGGGTGGGGATGGGCACATTTCCCTTTTTTTTTATTTTTTTTTTTTTTTGGTTTTGTGGTTTTTTTTTGTTTTAGTGATGGTTATTTTTTGTTTTGGTTTGGGATTTTTGGGTGGTTTTTGGTGGGGTTTTTTATTGTTTACTTTTTTTGTTTTGTTTTGTTTCTTTTGTTGTAGTTTTGTTTGTTTGTTTGTTTGTTTTTTCTGTTTTTTTTCTCCTCCAAACCCACAGGACCACACTGGCAGCTCTGACCCCACACTGGAGCTCTTTCACATTTCCCATTTTATTTTATTTTATTTTTCTATTCTATTCTATTCTATTCTATTCTATTCTATTCTATTCTATTCTATTCTATTCTATTCTATTCTATTCTATTCTATTCTATTTATTTTTTTTCTCCTCCAATTCCCCTTCAGATCTAACCCTCCCCCTTAGGACGTGACCCCATCCTAACAAACCCTGGGACCCCAAAACCCCCAAAAAACCCCAAAAAAAACCCCGGGGTGTCCCTGCAGAACCCCCCAAACTGGGAATTAAACCCTCCCCAGCCCCTCCCCCAGCCCAGCAGCAATCACTAATTATTGTCAGGGTGATTTATTCCCCAGCGATTCCCATTTATCTGATTTATTAATCCCAGAAAATCTCAGCCGGCTCTGATTGATGGAGCCTCGCTGCTTCCCCCAGGATTGGGAATTTCTGTTTTCTCCCAGGATTTTGGGATGGAATTCTGTTTTCTGCCAAGATTCAGGAATTTCTGTTTTCAGAGATTTTTTTGCTTTCTCCCAGGATTTGGGAATTTCTGTTTTTTCCCAGTATTCAGTAATGGATTTTTTTTTCTTTTTTTTCTTTTTTTTTCTTTTTTTTTTTTTTTTTTTTTCCCCAGGATTCAGGAATCTCTGTTTTCTCCCAGGATTTGGGTAATTATATTTTCTCCCAGGATTCAGGGATGGAATTCTGGTTTCTCCCAGTAATTAGTGATGAATTTCTGCTTTCTCGCAGGATTCAGGAATTTCTTTTTTTCCCTAGGATTCAGAGATTTCTGCTTTCTCCCAGGATTTGGATATTTCTGTTTTTCCCCCAGTATTCAGTAACGGATTTCTGCTTTCGGTTTTGGGGATCCGGGACTCCCCCGGGCTCCAGTTTCGGTTTTTTGGGGCTCCCGGGACCCCCCCGGGCTCCGGTTTCGGTTTTTTTGGGGCTCCCGGGACCCCCCCGGGCTCCGGTTTCGGTTTTGGGGCTCCCGGGACTCTCCGGGCTCCGGTTTCAGTTTTGGGGATCCGGGACTCCCCCGGGCTCCGGTTCCGGTTTTGGGGGATCCGGGACCCCCCCGGGCTCCGGTTTCGGTTTTGGGGCTCCCGGGACTCTCCGGGCTTCGGTTCCGGTTTTGGGGGATCCGGGACTCTCCGGGCTCCGGTTTCGGTTTTTTGGGGCCCAGGACCCCCCGGGCTCCGGTTTCGGTTTTGGGGGATCCGGGACCCCCCCGGGCTCCGGTTTCGGTTTTGGGGGATCCGGGACCCCCCGGGCTCCGGTTTCGGTTTTGGGGGATCCGGGACCCCCCCGGGCTCCGGTTTCGGTTTTGGGGGATCCGGGACCCCCCGGGCTCCGGTTTCGGTTTTGGGGCTCCCGGGACCCCCCCGGGCTCCGGTTCCGGTTTTGGGGGGCCCGGGACCCCCCGGCCCTGCCCCGGGCACGGAGGGGATCGAGCGGCTCCAGCCCCACATCTGGATGTGCTTAAACCGCGGAGCCCGCGGGGGTTTAACAGCCCAGAACAAGGCGGGACTGGGACTGGACTGGACTGGACTGGACTGGGACTGGGAATGGGAATGGAACTGGGTCTGGGACTGGGATTGGGACTGGGCTGGAATTGGGACTGGGCTGGGACTGGGATTGGGCTGGGATTGGGACTGGGACTGGGACTGGGACTGGGCTGGGATTGGGACTGGGACTGGGACTGCAGTTAAACCCAGCTCTGAGCCCACCTCAGTTTCCCTTTCTCTGTGAAAATTAATTAAACCCAGCTCTGAGCCTGCCCTACAAAAACAAAAACAAAAAACCGAACCAAAACCAAAAAAACTCCTAAGAAAATCAGTCCCATGGATGTGGGAAGAGTTTGGGGATGAGACACCAGCACGGAGCAGCAGAGCCACCAAATCACAGAATTCACAGAATTTTGGGTCGGAAAAAACCTGCAAGATCATCGAGTCCAACCCAGCCCTAACACCTCAACTAAACCATGAGAAGAGAAGAGAGAAGAGAAGAGAAGAGAAGAGAAGAGAAGAGAAGAGAAGAGAAGAGAAGAGAAGAGAAGAGAAGAGAAGAGAAGAGAAGAGAAGAGAAGAGAAGAGAAGAGAAGAGAAGAGAAGAGAAGAGAAGAGAAGAGAAGAGAAGAGAAGAGAAGAGAAGAGAAGAGAAGAGAGAAGTTTCAGGGAAGGGAAGGGAAGGCTTAGCTTGGATTCTGACCCTGTCAGTGTTTGGGATTGTACTTTGTAATACTGTATTTCTATTTTCATTTTCCTAGTAAAGAACTGTTATTCCTAATTCCCATCTCTTTGCCTGAGAGCCCCTTAATTTCAAAATTACAATAATAATTTAGAGGGAGGGGGTTTACATTCTCAATTTCAGAGCAGACACCTGTCTGGAAAATGGGGGTGAAAAATCCCAAATCCTCTTTGTGATTGGGGCTTCACTTGGAAAAATGGGGTGAAAAATCCAAAATCCTCCTGGTGGTGGGGTGAAAACTCTGAGAATTCTCCTTGTGAAACCTGGTGGGGGCTCCCCTTGGAAAATGGGGGAAAACCTCCAAAATCCCCTTTTTGTTTGGGGATTCCCCTTGGAAAATGGGGCGAAAAATCCAAAATCCTCTTTAGGATTGGGGTTTCCCTCTTGGAAAAACGGGGTGAAAAACCCCAAATCCTCTTTAGGATTGGGTTTCCCTCTTGGAAAACGGGGCGAAAAACCCCAAATCCTCTTCATGGCTGGAGCCCCAGCCCTCCAGAACGAGCCTTTCCCCGCAGAGATGTCCCCAAATTTTGCAATTAAAGGCTCGTTTGCCCCTCGCGTTTAACCCCGGCGGTTTCTAAACGCTGCCAGCCCCACCGGGAGCACAATGGGGTCTTGTTTCTGGTAACCCGAGCTGCCTCAGCCCCGGCTCTTTAATTTTAGACTCCGGCATTCCTCAGCACTACAATGGCAGATATTTATACTCTGGAATGCAGAGCGGGGCTGGGTGAGCTCTGCCCCACACGGGGGTTTTATGGGTTTGTGGATCTTGGTAAAAGTCGGGCAGGGCTCCCCTGGGAGGGCAGCGGCCACCGCCGAGGGATGATGGGCAAAGCAGCTGGCGAGGGAGGGGGCGGGAGGTGGCCACGGCCGGACGGGGACCGAGGGTTGGGCTGGGAACTGCGCTGGGGATGGCGGGGAGGGATTTTGGGGTCAGCCTGGAACCAGCCAGGGTCCAGCTGGGGTTGTGTCCATCCCAGACACGGGACTGGGGCTGTGTGTCCATCCCCAGGACACGGGGTTGGGGCTGTGTGTCCATCCCTAATTACAGGATTTGGGCTGTGTGTCCATCCCAGACCCGGCATTGGGGCTGTGTGTCCATCCCAGACCCGGGATTTGGGCTGTGTGTCCATCCCCAATTACAGGACTGGGGCTGTGTGTCCATCCCAGACACGGAACTGGGGCTGTGTGTCCATCCCAGACACGGGATTGGGGCTGTGTGTCCATCCCAAACACGGGACTGGGGCTGTGTGTCCATCCCAAACACGGGGTTGGGGCTGTGTGTCCATCCCAGACACGGGATTGGGGCTGTGTGTCCATCCCCAGGACACGGGACTGGGGTTGTGTGTCCATCCCAGACACGGGATTGGGGCTGTGTGTCCATCCCAGACACGGGATTGGGGCTGTGTGTCCATCCCAAACACGGGACTGGGGCTGTGTGTCCATCCCAGACACGGGATTGGGGCTGTGTGTCCATCCCAGACACGGGATTGGGGCTGTGTGTCCATCCCAAACACGGGACTGGGGTTGTGTGTCCATCCCAGACACGGGATTGGGGCTGTGTGTCCATCCCAGACACGGGATTGGGGCTGTGTGTCCATCCCAAACACGGCACTGGGGCTGTGTGTCCATCCCAAACACGGGATTGGGGCTGTGTGTCCATCCCAGACCCCGGACTGGGGCTGTGTGTCCATCCCAGACACGGCACTGGGGCTGTGTGTCCATCCCCAGGACACGGGATTGGGGCTGTGTGTCCATCCCAGACCCGGAACTGGGGCTGTGTGTCCATCCCAAACACGGGACTGGGGCTGTGTGTCCATCCCAGACACGGGATTGGGGCTGTGTGTCCATCCCAAACACGGGACTGGGGTTGTGTGTCCATCCCAGACACGGGATTGGGGCTGTGTGTCCATCCCAGACACGGCACTGGGGCTGTGTGTCCATCCCAAACACGGGACTGGGGCTGTGTGTCCATCCCAGACCCAGAACTGGGGCTGTGTGTCCATCCCAAACACGGGACTGGGGCTGTGTGTCCATCCCAAACACGGGATTGGGGCTGTGTGTCCATCCCAAACACGGAACTGGGGCTGTGTGTCCATCCCAGACACGGGACTGGGGCTGTGTGTCCATCCCAGACCCGGGATTGGGGCTGTGTGTCCATCCCAAACACGGAACTGGGGCTGTGTGTCCATCCCAAACACGGGACTGGGGCTGTGTGTCCATCCCCAGGACACGGGGTCGGGGCTGTGTGTCCATCCCAGACCCGGGATTGGGGCTGTGTGTCCATCCCAGACCCGGGACTGGGGCTGTGTGTCCATCCCAGGACACGGGACTGGGGCTGTGTGTCCATCCCAGACCCGGGACTGGGGCTGTGTGTCCATCCCAGACTCGGGACTGGGGCTGTGTGTCCATCCCAGACCCGGGATTGGGGCTGTGTGTCCATCCCAAACACGGAACTGGGGCTGTGTGTCCATCCCAGACCCGGCACTGGGGCTGTGTGTCCATCCCAGACACGGGACTGGGGCTGTGTGTCCATCCCAGACCCGGGATTGGGGCTGTGTGTCCATCCCAAACACGGCACTGGGGCTGTGTGTCCATCCCCAGGACACGGGATTGGGGCTGTGTGTCCATCCCAGACTCGGGACTGGGGCTGTGTGTCCATCCCCAGGACACAGGGTGGACTCTTTTTCTTATCATGGAAAAATTTCATATTTATTCCCATAAATATTTGAGGAAAAACTCTAATTTTCTCCCCCACTTCCCCAGTATTTCTCCTTTCTGGAACCCAGAACTGGACAATAAATTTCATATTTATTCCCATAAATATTTGAGGATAAACTGGGATTTTTTCCCCCCCATTCCCCAATATTTCCCCATTCTGGAACCCAGAACTGGACAATCTTCCCATAAATTTCATATTTATTTCCATAAATGTTTGAGGATAAACTGGGATTTTTTCCCCCCCATTCCCCAATATTTCTCCAGCCTGGAACCCAGAACTGAACAACCAATTTCATATTTATTCCCATAAATGTTTGAAGATAAACTGGGATTTTTTCCCCCCCATTCCCCAGTATTTCTCCAGCCTGGAACCCAGAACTGAACAACCAATTTCATATTTATTCCCATGAATATTTGAGGATAAATTAGGTTTTTTTCTCTCTCTCCCCATATTATCCATCCTGGCACCCAGCACTGGACAATCCTCCCATAAATTTCATATTTATTCCCATGAATATTTAAACTGGGATTCTTCTCCATTTCCCCAGTATTTCTCCATTCTGGCACCCAGACCTGGACAATAAATTTCATATTTATTCCCATAAATATTTAAGGATAAACTGTGATTTTCTCTCCTCATTCCCCAGTATTTGCCAGCCTGGAACCCAGAACTGGACAATAAATTCAATATTTCCTCCCAAAATTCTCCTGGTGCCAGGGAAGTGCTGGCACCAAAGGGAAAACCACAAATGAGGATGAGGAAGATGAAACTAAAACCTAAAAACAAACAAACAAACAAACAAATATTAAAAACTAAAAATTAAAAACTAAAAAAACAAATAAAAACTAAAAATTAAAAACTAAAAACTAAAAGCTAAAAAAAAATAAAATTAAAAACTAAAAACCAGAAACTAAAAACTAAAAATTAAAAACGTAACTAAAAAATTATTTAAATTTAAAAAATTATCTCCCTGTTATTATTTCAAAAATGTAAGAAGTAAAAAAAAAAACAAAAAACCTAAAGATCTTACCCTAAATTTCTTATTTCCTCTGTGTTATAAATAAATTTTTTCTTTAGACCCTTTTAAATTTTAAACTTGCCTTGTTTTTACTCCTAATCCTATCTCACAATAAAAAAATTAAAGATATTTAAAACATTTATATTCCAGAACCTCCTCCCAATTTGGGGATCCAGCACCCACCCAGCACCCCAAAAACAACAAATATTCAGGTAATCTCTTTAATACTGTGTAATACTTTTTTTTTTTTTCTTTTCTTTTTAAAATACAGCATTTCTTGAGGTAGACCTAGAGCTTGTCTGTCTCAGACATTGATAAGACATGAATTAAATAATTTCATGTACAATACGTTGCAAAAATGAGGTAGAAATGGTTACAGAGAGTGTACAAATAGGATAATAATAATAATAATAATAATAATTAATAATAAGTCTTCAGGAAGCCAGCACGACTTTTTGGAGGGGGGAATGCCCTGGATGCAATGGGAAATGGAAAAATTGGGAAAATTGGGGGGAAATTGGGAAAATTGGGGAAATTTGGGAAAAATTGGGGAAAAATTTGGGTAAATTGGGGGAAAAGTTGGGGGAAAAATTGGGGAAGAACTGGGGAAATTGGGAAAATTGGGGGGAAATTGGGGGGAAATTGGGGGGAAATTGGGGAAAATTGGGAAAAATTGGTGGAAAAATTGGTGGAAAAATTGGGGGAAAAATTGGGGGAAATCGGGAAAATTGGGGGAAAAATTGGGGGAAAAATTGGGGGAAATCGGGAAAATTGGGGGAAAAATTGGGGGAATTGGGGAAAAATTGGGGAAGAAATGGAGAAATTGGGAGAAAATTGAGGGAAATTGGGGGAAATTGGGAAAATTGGGGGAAAATTGAAGGAAATTGGGGAAAATTTGGGGAAAATTGGGGGAAATTTGGGGAAAAGTTGGGGAAAAATTGGGGGAAATTGGGAAAAACTGGGGGAAAATTGGGGGAAAAATTGGGGGAAAATTGGAGGGGAATTGGGGAAAAATTGGGGAGAATTGGGAAGAATTGGGGAAAAATTGGGGGAAATTGGGGAAAACCTGGCAGACAGCTCTGGGGGAGCTCCTGGGAGGGATCTGTTCCCTGAGGTTTGGGGGGCTCCTCTAAGGGGGGGCATTTAGAGCACTAAAAATAATCCAAATTACTCAAAAATAATCCAAATTGCTCAAAAATAATCAAAATTATTGTTATTTTTTAAAAGGGAAATGAAGCAAAGACGGGCTGGGGGTTCATGCTCTGTGCAAAGCCCCTGGCTCAGCCCTGCTGGGCTTTTATTTTTATTTTTTTTTTTGGGGGGAGGGAAAATGAATTTTATCTGCTCCAAAAAGTGGTGCCAGCCACAGCTCCCAAGCTACAGCACTAAATTTTCCACTGAAGACACGTTACTCCACCAAATGCTACGATAAACCATGTCAAAAAAAAAAACAAAATTTCAAATAAAATTATGGCATAATATATGTGGAAAGCACCTGAAATACATTCAAATTTCATCTTTGTAACAGCTTCAAGTTTATTTTTTCCTGTTATTTCTTCCTTTCTTCACCCCCTTTGGAAGCAAAAGCAGGAGGCAGCTTTGTCCCAGGTGGGAAAACTCTTTAAAAAAATCTCCTTTTTTTCCTTTTCTGAGAAGATAAAAAGTGTTTTTTTTAAAAAAAAAACATTCTTTAGTTTTTTCTGAGGTAATTCTTTTTCCTGAGTAGTTAAAAAGAAAAAAACAAACAAACGAACAAAAAAATAACTACAGACCTTAGAAAAATAAAAACCCAAGTCTAGGATATTCAACAATCTACAGCTTTTTACTCCAAAACCCCTCTGGTTTTGGGGTGTAACCCCGGTTTTTGGGGTGTAACCCCCAGGTTTGGGGTGAAACCTTCTTGTTTTGGGGTGAAATTCCCTGGTTTTGGGCATCTCCCCCTTTCCCTGATCAAGGTGAGAAGGGGCTCCAAAGACACCCGAGGTATTTCTGTTGGGAATAATAAAAGCAATTTAAAAATTAATTAAAAAAAAAAAAAAAACCAACAATAAAGCTTTTGGGTGGATGGGGGAGCTCCTGGATCTGAGCCTGGGGTGGATCCCGATGCCCAAAATCTCCCTGGGCGCCTCCAGGGTGGGGTGGGGAAATTATAATAAATAGGTTATCCTGAGTTGTGGGCGGGGCTCCCCAAAAAGCAGAGCGTGGGAAATCCCTGGGGGAGGTGGAAATGGGAAAGGTGAGGTCAGAGGGGCTGGGAGGAGGGACCCGACCCCAAATCCATGGAGAGAGCTGACCCCAAATCCATGGAGGGAGCTGACCCCAAATCCATGGAGGGAGCTGACCCCAAATCCATGGAGGGATCTGAACCCAAATCCATGGAGAGAGCTGACCCCAAATCCATGGAGGGAGCTGACCCCAAATCCATAAATGGACCTGACCCCAAATCCGTGGAGGGAGCTGACCCCAAATCCATGGAGGGAGCTGACCCCAAATCCATAAATGGACCTGACCCCAAATCCATGGAGAGAGCTGACCCCAAATCCATAAATGGACCTGACCCCAAATCCATGGAGGGAGCTGACCCCAAATCCATAAATGGACCTGACCCCAAATCCATGGAGGAATCTGACCCCAAATCCAGGAAGGGATCTGACCCCAAATCCATGGAGGGATCTGAACCCAAATCCATGGAGGGAGCTGACCCCAAATCCATGGAGGGATTTGAACCCAAATCCATAAATGGACCTGACCCCAAATCCATGGAGGAATCTGACCCCAAATCCAGGAAGGGATCTGACCCCAAATCCATAAAGGGATCTGACCCCACCCAGGGACCCGGAGCCCCTCTGGACCCGAAATCCAGGGAGGGATCCGACCCTGGCTGGGATCCAGCATTGTTGGGGTCCTGGGGGCTCTCCCTGCTGCTGAAATCAAACCAAGGCAAATCCCAAATCCATGGAGGGATCCAGAGCTCCTACAGACCCCAAAACGATGGAGGGATGGGACCCCACTCAGAACTGGAGAGCCTTTGGACCCCAAATCCACGGAGGGATCTGACCCCAGTCAGAGACTCAGAGCCCCTCTGGACCCCAAATCCATGGAGGGATCCAAGCTGCTCAAGGACCTGGAGCACCTCTGGACCCCAAATCCACGGAGGGATCCAGAGCTCCTCCAGACCCCAAATCCACGGAGGGATCCAATCCTGCTCAAGGACCTGGAGCCCCTCTGGACCCCAAATCCATGGAGGGATCCAGAGCTCCTCCAGACCCCAAATCCACGGAGGGATCCAATCCTGCTCAAGGACCTGGAGCCCCTCTGGACCCCAAATCCATGGAGGGATCCAGAGCCCCTCTGGACCCCAAATCCATGGAAGGATCCAGAGCCCCTTTGGACCCCAAATCCACGGAGGGATCCAGAGCTCCTCCAGACCCCAAATCCACGGAGGGATCCGACCCCACAGAGCCCCGTCGCCCCAACCCCCGCCCCAAACCCGCCCCCCAGCCCCGGCCCCGCGCCCCGCGGTCAGTGCCTGGTGCCGTACATCTTATCCCACTCCAGGAACAAGTCCAGCTCCTTCTGGGAGGCGGCGGGGCCGACCTTGCACAGCGCCTTCTCCAGCTCCTGGAAGGGGCCGGGGGGTCCCGGCAGCGCCCGGCGCGCCGCCCCCGCCTGCTGGCACAGCCGCAGCAGCTCGGCCACCGAGAAGCTCTCGGTGCGCTGGGCCAGCGCCGCCAGCTCTCGCTCGCCCAGGCTGCAGCCGTGCCGGGCCAGCGCCTGGCGCAGCAGCAGGCGGCGGGTGCCGCCGTCGGGCGGCGCGATGTACAGCCGGGTGCCGAAGCGCCGGTGCGCCGCCTCGTCCATGCTGCCCGGCCGCGCCGTGGTGCCGATCACCACCACGTTCTGCTCCGACGAGGCGGCCACGTCGTCCAGGTAAGAGAGGAGCTGAGATTTGAGGTTGCCCAGCTGGCCGCCGTCCTCGCCCGCCCGCGCCGCCAGCAGGGACTCGGCCTCGGTGATGAGCACCACGGAGGGCTGGCGGCAGTTGGCCACCAGGAACACGGTCTGCAGGATCTTCTCGGCTTCGGCCTTCCAGGTGGAGAGCAGGGTGGTGCCGCTGAGCCGCAGCAGCGTGGAGCCCAGCTGGGTGGAGATGCAGCGGCTCAGCAGCGTCTTGCCGGTGCCGCGGGGCCCGAAGAGCAGCAGGGTCCGCAGCGGGTGCCCGGCGCCGCCGTAGGAGCCGGGCCGCAGGATGGGCCACAGCAGCTCCTCCTCGATGGCCGCCTTCACCGAGCCCTGCCCGGCGATGTCCGACCACTGCACCGGCGGCCCGCGCTCCACCACCTTGGTGTTCACCAGCTCCAGCAGCAGCGGGTCCACGTTCTTGGGCTGCTCCTCCAGGAACCCCACGGCCTTGGGCGGCGGCCGCAGCGGGAAGGCGGCCCCGGGCTCGGCGGCGCGCTCGCCGTTGGCCAGCGGCGGGCTGAACTTGCCGAAGGGCTCTGCCGGCCGCAGGGCAGCGTCCCTGGAGCCGTAGGACGGAGACACCACCGCCTTCAGCTGCTGCCCGCCGAACTTGCCCGTGTGCTCGTCGCCGGCCGCCGCTCCCGCTGGCCGCTTCCCCCCTTTGAAGGCCACCTGCGGCGACTCGCCGCCGCCGCCGAAGCCGTTGCCGCGGCACTCGCCGTTGTCCGGCAGGGCGTAGGGAGACTTTGGCTGCTCGTAGCTGTATTTCCTGTACCTGCCCTCGCCGTCATCCTCCCCGCCGATGTCGAACGCCTTCCTCTTCAGCGCGCCCGCCGCCTCGGTGCCCAGCGGCGGCACGGCCAGCGCGCCCAGCCCGGCGCTCTGGTAGCCGTAGGCGGGGCGGGCGGGGGGCGGCGGGGCCGGGATGGGGGTGGGCGCGGCGATGCCCGAGGGCAGGTAGGAGGCCGGGGGGTGCGGCGGGTGGATGCCCCCGTAGCCCGGCTGGGGCGCGTAGCTGCCGCTGCCGTAGTTGTACACGGAGCCCGAGGAGCCGTAGCCCGGCACCAGCGCGGGCGAGGCGTGCGGGGGCTGCAGGAGCCCCGAGCTGTGCAGGGCTTGGGGGTGCGGAGGCGGCAGCGCCGCCGCGGGCTGCGCGCAGTAGCCGGAGGGCAAGTAGGTGCCCCCGTAACCCGAGGGGTACTCCTGAGACGCCCCCGGGGCGGCGGCCGCCCCGCAGGAATTGCCGGCGTACACGGGCTCGCTGAGGTTGGGCGGCACCACCGCGGAGCCGCCCAGCCCGACGGCCCCGCTGCCCGCCGGCGGCACCGCTGCCTTGGTGGCCGCCAGCCCATCGTGGATCGGGGCCAGCGGGAAGGCGCCGTCCGAGCCGTGCGCCCCCGGCCAGGGCTCCCCGTCCCCCTTCTGGCCGTTCACGGGGCCGAAGGCGCCGTCCCCGTAGGCGCCGAGCGGGGGCCGCTCGTAGGGCGCGTCCAGCACCCCCGAGTACTTCTCGGCGTACCTCTTGAGCAGGTTGGAGGCCGTGAGAGCCGAGATGTCATCGTTGGCCCAGGCGTAGTTGAAGCGCTGGCGGCTGCTGGGGTACAGCTCCGACTTGTGGGCTGGGGACGAGGTGGTGGAGGAAACGTCCAGGTGCTGCTCCGGCCACTGGTTCAGGGACTGGGCATGCTCTGGTGACCAGTGCATCTTCGACAGAGCTGTGGGCACAGGGCAGCACAGTGAGAGCAGGGAAACAGGGATTATGTGTGGAGTATCCCCAAATCCCAGCACAGTGAGAGCAGGGAAACAGGGATTATGTGTGGAACATCCCCAAAACCCAGCGCACTGAGAGCAGAGAAACAGGGATCCTGTGTGGAGTATCCCCAAATCCCAGCACAGCGAGAGCAGTGAAACAGGAATTCTGTGTGGAACATCCCCAAATCCCAGCACAGTGACAGCAGGGAAACAGGAATCCTGTGTGGAGTATCCCCAAGACCTGCCCTGTCCTGTTCCCCACCACACCCCTGGATTCTGAGCACCTAACTCTGGATATTCACGGGGTCATCAGGGTCGGGAAGGACCTTTGAGATAGCGGAGTCCAAGCTTCCACCTCATCCCCCAGACCAGAGCTCCAAGTGCAATGCCCAGCTGTCCCTCTGGCCACGGTGACCCCACCACATCCCTGTCCAGTCCAATCCAGCCCAACTCTCCTTGTGAGGGAATTTTTCCACCCCAAAACCCCCCTGAGCACGGGCACCTCCTGCTGAGCTCGGTGCTGCTGTCCCTTGCTCCAGCCCCCAGGGTGGTGGCATTGTCCCCTCTCCCCAGCCCCACACCCTTGGGGACCTCGTGCCCCACTCCTCACTGCCTTTCAGCCACTCGGCACAATAAGATTATTTAATGCTTTAATTGACTTATGGGGCGCTTGTGCTCCCACTCTGGGTATCAAACTCCCACAGGAGGATGCAGACAGCGGCTCTGTGCGGGCTGAGCTGACATTTACAGTCATTGTCAAAGTGCTCCTGATGGATAAAATCACACAGGGAAAGCTCCTGGAGCATAAAGGCACCCAGAAACTCTAAAGGGAAAAATCAGCACTTGGCTGATAAGGCGATTTCCTTCATATTTTTAATTTTTTAAGGAATTTAAACACCAGGATTTCCATCCTTGCTCAGTGGGTGCAGAGTGCTGTGCAGTGCATCTGCCCCCCAGAAATGTCGGGGACTGGGGGGCCCTGTGACCACCCAGCAAAGCCCCCCAGGCTTCTGAGGAGCAATAAACCCCCCTGCTCAAACACCAGTTAAAAATGGCATTTGGAGGTGGGTCTGGTGGTGGAACTGCCCCTCCAAAAGCCTGGAACAGGGAGGGGTGAGGCTGAAGCCCCCCAGAACAGCACAGCCCCTCAGTGCCAAACCCCAGGCGGGGCAACCCTCCAAACCACGATGAAATTTGGCAGAAGAAAAACCCCAAATCCATGGAAAAAAAAAAAAAAAAAAAAAAAAAAAAAGTGGCAAAGCCGCGGAGGGGGAGGGCAGGGAGGAGCTGTCAGGGCTGAAATGGGACGTGAATGAGTGGCGGAGCGGGACAGATGTTTCAATGCTCCCCTTGGCAGTGTGAGAAAATTACTGTCCAGTGACCAAATGGCCGGGCCGGTTCCCACCCTCGCTGCTGCCCATTATCCCCGGCGCAAGACAAAGGCGGCCAGGGGGGCTGGGCAGGGAGAATCCCATTGTTCCCGCCCGCCCTAATTATGGAAATCTTGTTAATCTATTCAGCAGCGAGTCTGAACTGGGCTTTTGTTCGGGGGGTTTGCAGCGGGCGCAGCGCTGAGGGTGTCCAACGGCTCGGCGTGGGGATGGGGTGCGCTGGGAAAAGCTCCAGCCTGGGTTTTGCTTCCTCCCAGCCCGTGGGATGCGGGATGGAGCATCCTCAGGCTGGGGATGGAGAGCACAGCACGTAAAATAAACCGCACGTAAAATAAAATGTTCTCGATCCTGTGCCCCCCGACCCACACGCACGGGAATAAAAACTCTGAGAAAAATCCCGCTGGAATGAGCCCCAGGCAGCATCTGCGGCCACCCCGCAGCCCCGGGGGGATCAGGAGGGGGTTTGGAGAGAAGAGCAAACACCTCCGGGCTGAGGATGCACTAAAGCTGGGGTTTAAGCGCAGCCTAACTCCCCCGAGCCCCAGGAGGAGGGGCTGGCTCGGGGAGGGACGGATCCGGGTCGGTCTCATCCCTTGGGCGGCCAAAGAGCATCCGAGGAGCATCCGAGGGGCATCCCTGTCCTGGGGGGCCTGGTCAGTGCCTGGTCAGTGCCTGGTCAGTGCCTGGTCAGTCCTTGGTCAGTCCTTGGTCAGTCCTTGGTCAGTGCCTTGTCAGTGCCTGGTCAGTGCCTGGTCAGTCCTTGGTCAGTCCTTGGTCAGTCCTTGGTCAGTGCCTGGTCAGTCATTGGTCAGTCCTTGGTCAGTCCTTGGTCAGTCCTTGGTCAGTGCCTGGTCAGTCCTTGGCCAGTGCCTGGTCAGTCCTTGGTCAGTCCTTGGTCAGTCCTTGGTCAGTGCTTGGTCAGTCCTTGGTCAGTGCCTGGTCAGTCCTTGGTCAGTGCCTGGTCAGTCCTTGGTCAGTCCTTGGTCAGTCCTTGGTCAGTGCTTGGTCAGTCCTTGGTCAGTGCCTGGTCAGTCCTTGGTCAGTGCCTGGTCAGTCCTTGGTCAGTTCTTGGTCAGTCCTTGGTCAGTCCTTGGTCAGTGCTTGGTCAGTGCTTGGTCAGTCCCTGGCTGTGCTGACAAGGCACAGCTCCGTGGTCATCCAGGGCTCCATGGTCATTCACATCTCTGTGGTCATCCATAGCCATGGCCAGCCACGTCCCCACGGCCACCACACCTCTGTCCGGCCTCTCTGCTGTCCCCCTGTGCTCACCTGTCCCCCTGTGCTCTGCTGTCCCACCCTGTGCTCTGCTGTCCCCCCCTGTGCTCTGCTGTCCCCCTGTGCTCACCTGTCCCCCTGTGCTCTGCTGTCCCCCCCTGTGCTCTGCTGTCCCCCCCTGTGCTCAGCTGTCCCACTCTGTGCTCTGCTGTCCCCCCTTGTGCTCTGCTGTCCCCCTGTGCTCTGCTGTCCCCTCCTGTGCTCTGCTGTCCCCCTGTGCTCTGCTGTCCCCCCCTGTGCTCTGCTGTCCCCCCCTGTGCTCTGCTGTCCCCCTGTGCTCTGCTGTCCCTCCTGTGCTCACCTGTCCCCCTGTGCTCTGCTGTCCCCCCCTGTGCTCTGCTGTCCCCCCCTGTGCTCTGCTGTCCCCCTGTGCTCTGCTGTCCCCCCCTGTGCTCTGCTGTCCCTCCTGTGCTCACCTGTCCCCCTGTGCTCTGCTGTCCCCCTGTGCTGAGCTGTCCCCCTGTGCTCTGCTGTCCCCTCCTGTGCTCTGCTGTCCCCCTGTGCTCTGCTGTCCCCCCCTGTGCTCTGCTGTCCCCTCCTGTGCTGAGCTGTCCCCCTGTGCTCTGCTGTCCCCTCTGTGCTCTGCTGTCCCCCCCTGTGCTCACCTGTCCCCCTGTGCTCTGCTGTCCCCCTGTGCTGAGCTGTCCCCCTGTGCTCTGCTGTCCCCCCCTGTGCTCAGCTGTCCCCCTGTGCTCTGCTGTCCCCCTGTGCTCTGCTGTCCCCTCCTGTGCTCTGCTGTCCCCTCCTGTGCTCTGCTGTCCCCCTGTGCTCTGCTGTCCCCCTGTGCTGAGCTGTCCCCCCCTGTGCTCTGCTGTCCCCCTGTGCTCTGCTGTCCCCCCCTGTGCTCTGCTGTCCCCTCCTGTGCTCTGCTGTCCCCTCTGTGCTCTGCTGTCCCCCCCTGTGCTCTGCTGTCCCCCCTGTGCTCTGCTGTCCCCCTGTGCTCTGCTGTCCCCCTGTGCTCTGCTGTCCCCTGTGCTGAGCTGTCCCCCTGTGCTCTGCTGTCCCCCTGTGCTCTGCTGTCCCCTGTGCTCTGCTGTCCCCCTGTGCTCTGCTGTCCCCTCCTGTGCTCTGCTGTCCCCTCCTGTGCTCTGCTGTCCCCCGGCAGCTCCAGGCTTTCCCCAAACCCATCCCAGCTCCTCCATCCCCGCCCTGCCCCAGGGGCCGAGCTCGGCTGTGCCAGTTTGGGGCAGGAGCGGCAAAAGGGGAAACGGAGACTCCGCTGGGGGCTCAGCGGGACACCGAGTGTCACAGCACACCGGGGACACCGAGTGTCACAGCACACCGGGGACACCGAGTGTCACAGCCTGTGACACTGTCACTGTCACAGCACACCGGGGACACCGAGTGTCACAGCACACCGGGGACACCGAGTGTCACAGCCTGTGACAGTCACTGTCACAACCCACCGGGGACACCGAGTGTCACAACCTGACCGTGACACTGTCACTGTCACAGCACACTGGGAACACTGAGTGTCACAGCCTGACTGTGACACTGTCACTGTCACAACACACTGGGGACACCGAGTGTCACAGCCTGTGACAGTCACTGTCACAACCCACCAGGGACACCGAGTGTCACAGCACACCGGGGACACCGAGTGTCACAACCTGACCGTGACACTGTCACTGTCACAGCACACCGGGAACACTGAGTGTCACAGCCTGACCATGACACTGTCACTGTCACAACCCAGCGGGGACACCGAGTGTCACAGCCTGTGACACTGTCACTGTCACAGCACACCGGGGACACCGAGTGTCACAGCCTGTGACAGTCACTGTCACAACCCACCGGGGACACCGAGTGTTACAACCTGACCATGACACTGTCACAACCCACCGGGGACACCGAGTGTCACAGCCTGACTGTGACACTGTCACTGTCACAACCCACCGGGGACACCGAGTGTCACAGCCTGACTGAGACATTGTCACAACACCCTGGGGACACCGAGTGTCACAACCTGACTGTGACACTGAGAGTGTCACACTCCACCCATGACACCAGGAGTGTCACAACCTGACCATGACACCGGGAGTGTCACAACCCATCAGGGGTGTCACAACCCACCCTAAGGGACATCCCAGCCTGTCCTCGTTAATATTAATCATTAATTGTAATTAATGTTGGAACTGGAGAAGCTCCCAGCCCAATACAGGAATGAATATTAATTAATGCTGGTACTGAGGAACCTCCCAGCCCCATCCAGGAATTATTATTAATTTATTAATTAATAAATTAATTATTATTAATGCTGATATTGGGGATCCTCCCAGCCCAATACAGGAATTATTATTAATTAATGCTGATATTGGGGAACCTCCCAGCCCTATCCAGGAATTATTATTAATTAATGCTGATATTGGGGAACCTCCCAGCCCAATACAGGAATTATTATTAATTAATGCTGGAACTGGAGAACCTCCCAGCCCTATCCAGGAATTATTATTAATTAATGCTGATATTGGGGATCCTCCCAGCCCAATACAGGAATTATTATTAATTAATGCTGATATTGGGGAACCTCCCAGCCCTATCCAGGAATTATTATTAATTAATGCTGATATTGGGGATCCTCCCAGCCCTATCCAGGAATTATTATTAATTAATGCTGATATTGGGGAACCTCCCAGCCCCTCCAGAGCCACTGTGTTTTCTACCTCAGTTCCTTTCAGGAGGGAGCTGAGCCAATCCTGCTCTTTTCCATCATTTCCATCATTTCTATAATTTCATTTCCACCATTTCCTCGGCTGCCCGAGCAGCCCCAGCCCCGCAGGATCCCGTTCCCGTCCCCGGGGATCCATCCCAGCCCCGCGGGCTGAGCTGAGGCCGCTCCCCCTGAGCCTTTTGTTTTCTCGAGCCTTTGACTCGCAGATTCCTTTCTCAGCCCCGGCCCGCACTGCCCGGCTCCCTCCTGCCGAAAAAAACCCAGTCCCTGATGGATTTTCCACAAGTTCCCTTTTTTTGGAATCCCTTCTTTGCTGGGCTCACCCACGGCTGAGGCTGATGGGATGGAGGGATTTGGGGATGGATTTTAGGATGGATTTTAGGGATGGATTTGGGGATGGATTTGGGGATGGATTTAAGGATGGATTTTGGGGATGGATTTTGGGGATGGATTTGGGGATGGATTTTAGGGATGGATTTAAGGGATGGATTTTAGGGATGGATTTTAGGGATGGATTTTAGGGATGGATTTGGGGATGGATTTTAGGGATGGATTTGGGGATGGATTTGGGGATGGATTTGGGGATGGATTTGGGGATGGATTTGGGGATGGATTTTAGGGATGGATTTGGGGATGGATTTGGGGATGGATTTGGGGATGGATTTGGGGATGGATTTTAGGGGTGGATTTTGGGGATGGATTTGGGGATGGATTTTAGGGATGGATTTGGGGATGGATTTTGGGGATGGATTTGGGGATGGATTTGGGGAATGGATTTTGGGGATGGATTTGGGGGTGGATTTTAGGGATGGATTTGAGGGATGGATTTTAGGGATGGATTTGGGGAATGGATTTTAGGGGTGGATTTTGGGGATGGATTTTAGGGGTGGATTTTGGGGATAGATTTAGGGATGGATTTAGGGAGTGGATTTGGGGATGGATTTGGGGATGGATTTTGGGGATGGATTTTAGGGATGGATTCGGGCCATGGATTTTAGGGGTGGATTTTAGGGATGGATTCTGGGGGAATTCAGTGCCAAGAGCACATCTCCCATCTCCTCCAGCTAACCCTGGAGCACAAACAATTCCTCCTCCTCTCTTTCCAGCAGACACTCATTACAAAGTCATCACGAGGAGGAGGGTGGGGACAGCCCAAGGTCAATTTTGGGTACCTGGCTTCCCATCCCTGGCACACCTGAGCCAGGAGGTGACACCTGGGAGAGTCCCCAGGGCTCAGAGCCACCGTCCCCACCCCTGGCACCGAGAAATTCCAACAGCACGCTGGAATCTTGGGGGGTTTATTCACCGGGAGAGGAGGAGGAGGAGGAGGAAAAGGAGGAGACCTTCTGGAGCTTGAGAGGAAGAAGCTGAGCTCTGGAAATTCCACATCAAGGGGTCAGAAGCTGCACCCCAAACCCCCCTGGCTGACCCCAAACCCCCCGGGCTGACCCCAGCCCCTCTCCAGCCCTCACCCCGCGCGTGGCCGCTGCTCACCCCTGCCCTTTAATCGCACATTTCTGTGTCCTGGGCCCTCTCTCCATCAATTACCCCCATTAGCCCCTCCTGAGCACAGTCAAGTGCTCGGCAGAGACTCTGCAAAGGGAGGGGAAAGGCTCCGATGGAGCTGACACAAAGGTTCTGCTGCTCCGAGCAAGGTGTGGAGCCTCGGGGTTTGGGACTTCATGTTCTTCGTTTCTATTCCATAGAGTTTTCATTTCTATTTCCTATATTTTTCATTTATATTTCCAATAATTTTCATTTATATTTCATATATTTTCTTTTCTATTTACAATATTTTTCAAATATATATATATATTCTTTTCTATTTACAATATTATATATATATATATATATATATAAATTTATTTATTTATTTCAGTATTTATTGAGTTTATCACCCCAAATTCCATTCCCAGAGTCGTTGCTGCCTCCCCAGTTCGGGCAGACACAACAATTCCTCCCCAGGCCTCAGGATTTTATATTATTAATTTATTTATAACCCAATTATTGAGTTTATCACCCCAAACTCCACTCCCAGAGTCGTTGCTGCCTCCCCAGTTTGGGCAGACACAACAATTCCTCCCCAGGCTGGGAATCAAGGACACCTCAGGGCTGGGAAATGGAAATAAAAATGAGTTTGGGGGGGTAAATTTGGGGGAAATTATTTCATTTGTGTGGGGCAGGGCAGGCACAGGCTCCTCACTCAGCTGGGATTTTGTGGGCAGGACAAGTGTAGGTTAAAGAGCAGCTTATCCTGATGTTTGTTTTCACTTTTTTGGGGGAAAAAAAGAAAAAAAAAAAAAAAAGGAAAAATAAAAATAAACTCTCTATTTTCTCTGGGTAAAAGAGATGAGGCAGCCCCAGGATCTCCATCCCTTGAAGGGACCCCAGGATCTCCATCCAGGAGGGAAATCTCAGCACCCTGACCAGAGAGAAAATCTCCAAATTTCCATCCAGGAGGGAAATCTCAGCACCCTGACCAGAGAGAAAACCTCCAAATTTCCATCCAGGAGGGAAATCTCAGCATCCTAAACAGAGAGAAAATCTCCAAATTTCCATCCAGGAGGGAAATCTCAGCATCCTAAACAGAGAGAAAACCTCCAAATTTCCATCCAGGAGGGAAATCTCAGCATCCTGACCAGAGAGAAAACCTCCAAATTTTCATCCAGGAGGGAAATCTCAGCATCCTAAACAGAGAGAAAATCCCCAAATTTCCATCCAGGAGGGAAATCTCAGCATCCTAAACAGAGAGAAAACCTCCAAATTTTCATCCAGGAGGGAAATCTCAGCATCCTAAACAGAGAGAAAATCCCCAAATTTCCATCCAGGAGGGAAATCTCAGCACCCTGACCAGAGAGAAAACCTCCAAATTTCCATCCAGGAGGGAAATCTCAGCATCCCATTGAGGGAGGACACCCCAGGATCTACAGCCAGGGAGGAAATTTCAACACCCTAACCAGAGAGGACACCTCAAAGTCCTGATCAAAGAGAAAATCTCCAAATTTCCATCCAGGAGGGAAATCTCAGCACCTCCATCCAGGGAGGAAATCTCCAAATCCCAACCCAGGGAGGAAATCTCCACATCCCAACCCAGGGAAGACACCCCAGCACCCCACCCAGGGCATAAGGGGTTAACATCTTGCCCAGGGTGGACACTGGGACATTCCACTTGGGGAGAGCACCCCAAAATCCAGATCCAGAGAGACACCCCAAAATCCAGGTCCAAGGAGACACCTCAAATCCTATCTGAGGAGGAAACCCCAAAATTCAGGTCCAGAGAGACACCCCAAAATCCAGATCCAGGGGACACCCCAAAGTCCAGGCCCAGGGAAGGGCCCCAGGCCATCACCCAGCCCTCCCTGCCATGGCTGCCATGAAATAAATTTCTGCTTTTTCCCGTGCTCAGGAGGAAGGAGCAGGAGCAGAATCCCCCCCTGGCACCCTCAGCTTTTATCAGGGCCCCCATAAAGATCTGGGGCTGCTGATAAAGGACCAGGCAGGAATTGCCCTGGCCATGGGGAAATTTAACTGCCATTAACTGCTGGCACAGGAGGCCAGAGAGGTTTTACAGCACCCTCATCACTCAGAAAAAATCCAACTTTGCTGCACAGGACACTCATCACATAGAAAATTCAACTTTGCTGCACAGGATACTCATCATACAAAAAAAAAAAAAAATCAACTTTGCTGCACAGGATACTCATCATACAAAAAAAAAAAAAATCAACTTTGCTGCACAGGACATTCATTACACAGAAAATTCAACTTTGAGCATCCTCTGCTCGTCAAGGATGGGATTCCTGGAGCAGAACAAGATCCAGGATCCCACTCAGGACTCTGCAGCAGGAGAAGGAAAAGGGAGAATCCCCCAGGACATGAACAAACCAATCCCAAAGGAATAAAAACATTCCAGGAGTCATTGTGGCAACGAACACAAAACTTTGCTGGGGATAAACTGATTTTCAGAACTGGGAATTGCTGTGGCTGACTCTGGGGAGGATTTCTGATTCCCTGCTTGGCTGCTGAGGCAGCAATGGGAACTTTGCAGGGATTTCAGGAAAATTCCAGGAAGGAAATTCCTGGGGGAAATCAGTTCCATCAGGAAAGCAAAGGGAACTTTCCTGCTTCAGATTCCTGGGATTTAGCCCCAGAAACTCCCTTTGGAACTGGGTGACAACTCTGGCACCACCAGCTGTGGGTTACATGAGTTACCAGCAGCATCCTCCATGCCCAAAAAAGAAGGAAAACTTTTTTTTTTTTTTTTTTTGGCTAAAAAATGTCCAGAGCAGGATCCATCCTGGCCACACCAGAGCTGTCTGCAGGAGGAGAACAGGAGGAGGAAAATGAAATGCTGGGAGCCAGCAGCTCAATTTAAATTTCTCAATTTAAATTCCAGCCCTGGAACCACTGAGGCTCAAAAAGGAGAAGTTTGCAGAGGCAGAAACGGGCTCAGCATCACTCAGGGGTCACCAGGTGCATGAAATGGGAAATTCCCTTTGGGAATGCTGGGCTGGGGGATTCCTCCTTCCCTACACAAACCCATCTCCCTGCAGATGCAAACACTGAGGTGAGAGCCCAAAGCATCAGAAAAGCAAAGAGAGAAGGGAGGGAAACGTTTGGTTGTGTGTGGAATTCCCATCCTCAGGAATTTCTGCTCAACTCAAGGATCTAAAATGAATGAAGTGATCCCACAGCTGCTCTCATGGCCTGAGGATGGATTCCACCACCCAAAAAACAACTTTTAGGATTTTCTCCTCCCGTGGGAGTGCTGGGAGTGGAGTTGGGTGAGGGCTCAGAACCCTGAGCCGGATTCTCCAGGTGCTTTGGGAGAGCCACGGCCCCTGCCTGGCTCAGTACAGAAAAATCACACACAAGCACAAAATAATCAGCATCAAATAAATCACATCAAATAAAGCCAAGGGTGCAGCAGGTGGAAGCTCATCCCTGGCTGGGTCCCTCAACAACTGCATCCCATATTCCACAGCATCCAGGGAAAACCTCGCTGGAGGTTTCTCCTCATTCTGCATTTCCCCCCCGGAATTTAATGAGCTTTGACAGGAGCCAGTGAAGGTTTGGGTTACAGGACCACATCCCCCAAAGCCAAGATGTTTTTAAAGCCCCAGCCCAGCCCTGGGGAGGGGAAAAAAGGGAAGGAGGGAGGGAGGGGAGGAGGGAGAGAGGAGAAAACAGCGGCTCCAGATAAGCAATTGTTAACATGATCCATATGGTTCCCAACGCGCCGCTCTGTTTAACCAAAATGATAATGGCAAAAGGGAAGAATGCAGCGGGGGCTCGGCGAGAACAAAGGCGGCTGCAGAACCTTCCCTGCTGCAGGAATTCCGAGCTGGGGAGCTCAAAACCCTTCCCTGATCCAGGAATTCTGAGCCGGGGAGCTCAAAACCCTTCCCTGATCCAGGAATTCCGAGCCGGGGAGCTCAAAACCCTTCCCTGATCCAGGAATTCTGATCTGGGGAGCTCAAAACCCTTCCCTGATCTCTGATCGAGGAATTCCGAGCCGGGGAGCTCAAAACCCTTCCCTGATCCAGGAATTCCGAGCTGGGGAGCTCAAAACCCTTCCCTGATCCAGGAATTCCGAGCTGGGGAGCTCAAAACCCTTCCCTGATCCAGGAATTCCGAGCTGGGGAGCTCAAAACCCTTCCCTGATCCAGGAATTCCGAGCCGGGGAGCACAAAACCCTTCCCTGATCTCTGATCCAGGAATTCTGAGCTGGGGAGCACAAAATCCTTCCCTGATCCAGGAATTCCGAGCCGGGGAGCTCAAAACCCTTCCCAGTTCCAGGAATTCTGAGCTGGGGAGCTCAAAACCCTTCCCAGTTCCAGGAATTCTGAGCTGGAAAGCACAAATTCCTTCCCTGCTCCGGGAATTGTGAGTGGAGAGAGCTGGGTGAGTAGAAAATCCTTCCCTGCTCCAGGAATTTCCAGCTGGGGAGCACAAAACCCTTCCCAGTTCCAGGAATTTCGAGCTGGAAAGCACAAAATCCTTTCCTGATCCAGGAATTCTGAGCTGGAAAGAACAAAACCCTTCCCTGCTGCAGGAATTCTGAGCTGGGAGAGCTGGGGAACACAAATCCCTTCCTTCATCCAGGAATTCCGAGCTGATGAGCACAAAACCTTCCCCAGTTCCAGGAATTCCGAGTTGGAAATCCCAAAACCCTTCCCAGCTGCAGGAATTCCGGGCAGGGACAGCCAGGGGAAGGGGTGCAGAGACCCCCGGCTGCTCCCCCATCCCCAAAGTGCCCCAAAATCCCCCCCGGGTCTCTCCTTCCCCCCCCCACCGCACAAAATCCCTCCGGCCAAAACACGCAGCGAAACCGCGGCAATAAAATAAATAAATCCCGTATTTCTACTACTATTAATAATCATTTCAGCAGGGATATTTTCCTGATGGGTAACTCGGGATGAGAGGATCCCATTCCCCCGGCTCTGGGATGGATTCAGCCCCGCTGTTTGTGTTATTGCAGGGAGCACAATTCAGTACGTGCCATTCATTATCCCGGCAGTGCCCCAAGAGAAAATGTCAACACGCTTCTGCTGCAGAGAGCTAAAACAAACGTTTAACGCGATAAACAACCGCCAGGCCTCGGCCCCCTCCGAAATGTTTAATTCGGAATCACCGCGAGAGCAAAAACAGCGCCCGCGTGGGAAAGGCTGGAAGGGAAAATCCTCAATTCCCACCAGGAAACCCAGCGGAGAGCACGGACACCCAATTCCGCCCAAAACTCCTGAAATCTGGCGCAAAACCAGAGCCATTGAGTGATAATGTTAATTTTTGTGATCCCGGAGTAAAGCTGGGAATGACGTGAGCCAGCACATGGCGCCTCCAAACTCAGGGGAATTAATTTATGCTGGAATACACAGCTGAAAGTGATTTTAACCCTTCCTGATCCTCTTCTTTTCCTCTGAGTGAAAAACGCCCGCTTCCCAAAAATATAAAAAAAATAAAAAAAAAAATAAAAAAAGGAGCTTTCAGGCAAAATTTCTATTTAAAAATCACCAGCAGCTCCTGAATGCCGCGAGTGTTTTGAAGGCGAGAGCTCCGGCGTGCGCTTGACGTGCGGGAGCGGCTGCGGGAGCGGCATTGTTCGTGTGAGGGAGGGATGGAGGGATGGAGAGAGGGAGGGAGGGATGAAGGGAGGGAGGGAGAGAGGGAGGGATGGATGGAGGGAGAGAGGGAGGGATAGAGGGATGGAGGGATGGAGGGATGGAGGGAGGGATGGATGGACGGACGGACGGACAATCGCACCGTGTGCCCCCTCTGGGATTCAGCCCGGGTTAGGATCAGGATCAGGATTAGCTCAGGCTGCCCCCGCAGCAGAGCCGGGCTCTTGTCACGGAGCCCTCGGGGGGCTGAGAGGGGAGGGACCCCCCAGAACCGGCAGCGGGGGTTGCCCCACTGCCCATTGCCCTATCGCCCTACTGCCCATTGCCCACTGCCCTATCGCCCCATTGCCCCATTGCCCACTGCCCTATTGCCCCATTGCCCACTGCCCCACTGCCCATTGCCCACTGCCCATTGCCCCACTGCCCCATTGCCCACTGCCCATTGCCCACTGCCCTATTGCCTACTGTCCACTGCCCCATTGCCCATCGCCCCATTGCCCCACTGCCCATCGCCCCACTGCCCCACTGCCCATCGCCCCACTGCCCATTGCCCACTGCCCATCGCCCCACTGCCCATTGCCCACTGCCCCACTGCCCATTGCCCACTGCCCCATGCCCACTGCCCCATTGCCCTATTGCCCATTGCCCCACTGCCCCACTGCCCACTGCCCACTGCCCCATTGCCCATTGCCCACTGCCCCACTGCCCACTGCCCCACTGCCCATTGCCCACTGCCCCACTGCCCCACTGCCCATTGCCCACTGCCCCACTGCCCCATCGCCCCACTGCCCATTGCCCACTGCCCCACTGCCCCATTGCCCATCGCCCCACTGCCCCACTGCCCACTGCCCCACTGCCCACTGCCCCATTGCCCCATCGCCCACTGCCCCACTGCCCACTGCCCCATTGCCCACTGCCCCACTGCCCCATTGCCCCATTGCCCCACTGCCCTATTGCCCATTGCCCCACTGCCCCATTGCCCCACTACCCACTGCCCCACTGCGATTCCCCCGCTCCCTGCCCAGCCCCGGCGCTTTCTCGGGGCACGCTCCGCACCCCGGGCTGCCCGGGGGCCGCTCCCGGCCCTGCCCGGCCCCGCTCACCTCCTCATGCCGGCGGGGCCCTCAGCGCAGCCCGGGCGGCCGAGCCGGGCGCCGCATCCTGCGGACAATGCGGGGCGGGCGCGGCGGCCCCGGGGCTGGGGCCGGGCTGGGGCTGGGGCCGGGGCCGGGGCCGCGGCCGGGGCCTGGGCAGGGGCTGCCCCCGCCTCCCACCGCCCCCCGACCGCCCCCCGACCGCCTCCCACCGCCCCCCGACCGCCCCCGAGGCGCTGCGGGGCGGAGCGGAGCCGAGAGCGGAGCGGGGAGAGCGGCGCTGAGCTCCGGACTGAGATGGGCACGGCTGGGCAGGGCTGGGCAGGGCTGGGGCAGAGCTGGGCAGAGCTGGGCAGGTCCTGGCAGGGTCCGGGCACAGCTGGGCAGGGTAGAGCTGGGCAGGTCCTGGCAGGGCTGGGGCAGAGCTGGGCAGGGCTGGGCAGGTCCTGGCAGGGTCCGGGCACAGCTGGGCAGGGTAGAGCTGGGCAGGTCCTGGCAGGGCTGGGGCAGAGCTGGGCAGGGTCCTGGCAGGGTCCGGGCACAGCTGGGCAGAGCTGGGCAGGGGCAGGGTAGAGCTGGGCAGGGCTGATCAGGGTCCTGGCAGGGTCAGGGCAGAGCTGGGCAGGGCTGATCAGGTCCTGGCAGGGCAGGGTAGAGCTGGGGCAGGGTCAGGGCTGGGCTGGGCAGAGCTGGGCAGGTCCTGGCAGGGGCAGGGTAGAGCTGGGCAGAGCAGGGCAGAGCTGGAGCGGCAGAGACCTCTGACCCCCCTGACCCTGAACCCCAATATCTCTGACCCTGCACCCCAAAATCCCTGACCCTTGAACCCCCAGCTCCCCATCACCCTGACCCCTGCACCCCCACATCTCTGACCCCTGCACCCCAACCACCCTGACCCTGAACCCCAAAATCTCTGACCCTGAACCCCCAAATCCCTGATCCAGAATCTCCCGGGACTGCAGAACCAGAACTTCCCAGGATTTTGGTTTTGGCTGTCCCCAAACCCGCATCCAGCGATCCCAACCCCTGAGACCCACAAAAGCAGCTGTAAAATCACATTTTCTGAGCTCCTGGTTTCCTTTTATTAAACCGGATTTCTCTTCTGCTCCGAGAATTCAGCCTCACCTCATTAACCCAGAAAAGCTGGATGGGAACAGCGGGGTCGCGCGATTTATTTTCACTAATCACTCGCCGCGATTCCTCCCAAAAATCGGCTCCTCATCAAGAGTCCCAGCCCGTTAATTAGCGCCGCGTTTGATCAGCACCAGGAGCCATCAGCAGAAATCCAGGCTGACACTTTCCCCTCACGGACTCGGCGCTTGCTCCTCTCCCCCAGGGAGGCACAAATTCCACAGCTCGAGCTGGGTTTGAACAGGAAAATTTGATAATCCCGGGGCTGGGACATGTGATGTTGGAGGGGTGACACCTCCCTCTGATGCTTTGATTGGGGCAGATAAAATAAGGGATTTAAAAGCAGTTTATTTATTTATCAATTATATTTTTATTCAATTTTTCTTTTAATAATTATTTTTTGTTATTTTAGTATTTCAACATTTTAATTTTTATTATTTATTTTACTTTATATATTTATATATTTATATATTTATATATTTATATATAAATTTATTTATTTATTTATTTATTTATTTATTTCTATTTCCCCCAATATTTTAATTTTGACTATTTTAATATTAATATCTATTTAGCGTTTATATTTATTGAAGGTCCTTCAGGTGCATTTCAGGCAAACAGAACCCCCTAAAAATGGGTCACTAGATTCCATATTTTTCTAATTTTGGCCCATTTGCAGATTGGGGGTTAATCTCCTAATAACAACTTCAGCTAATGAAGTAATTTCCCCCAAGTTTGCTCCTCAAAACTCACTTTTATTTCCATTTCTCAGGGTTTGATTTATAATATAAACAAACTGCTTTTTATTCCCTTAATTTCGTCCTTATTTTGGAAAATACGAAAGCTGAAATGCCAAGGCATCCCTTGGCTAAATGTCCGGTTTAAATAATTAATTTCATTTAAATAAATAATTTAAAGAAATAAGTTAAAGAAATAATTTAAAGAAATAGCTGGAAATCGGGAAAATGGGATTTGGGAATGGAGCTGGGATTGGGGAAAATGGGATTGAGGGTGGGGGATCAGTTCTGGGGGTTTTGGGGGATCAGTTCTGGGGTTTTGGGGGATCAGTTCTGGGTTTTTGGGGTGTTTTTCTCTCACAGGAGCTGCGGGATCCGCAGGGAATCCCCCTCTGCCCCCCGCAGCCCCCGGGCCCGATTAGATTCGGTGAAAATCCAGCGCAGGGTTTGGAAGGTTAATGAGCGCCGGGCTCTGCAGCCGGTTCAGCCCTCGGCCAGAGGAAACCGGAGCGGGCAGTGCCCTGCCAGGACCCAAAATGGGAACTCAGAGCGGGCAGTGCCCTGCCAGGACCCAAAATGGGAAACCAGAGCTGGCACTGCCCTGCCAGGACCCAAAATGGGAACTCAGAGCTGGCACTGCCCTGCCAGGACCCAAAATGGGAGCTCAGAGCTGGCACTGCCCTTCTGTCCCCTCCTGTCCCCTCCTGTCCCCTCCTGTCCCCCCGGCCCCCCGCCCCCCAGGGTGCAGCCCCCTCCCCAAATCCCCCTTCCCTCCCCTTTCCCTGTGCTCGTGTTTCCCTTTGCCTCCCCCGGGGGGCCATGAAGGGACCGCGGTGCCCCCCTCGGTTGGGGGTCCCGGCGCCCCCCGGCTCAGCAGCCCCGGGGCTGTGTAACCCCCTCCCCACTTTGGTGCCCCGTAAATCCCCCACGTGTTTCCAATAAACCGGGTTTATCACTCGGGCTGGTAAATCTGGGCTCGGCTTTGCTGGGGGAGCCCCCCCGGCCCTGCCCGGGGGTTCGCTGGGGCTGGGGGTCCCCAGTGGGGCCAGCTCGGGGCTGTGGTGGCCACTGAGCCTCTGCTGGGGCGATGGGGTGGGGCTGGGCTGGGGTCACCACGGCCCCAAAAATTGGGGTGGCCCAAATCTCATGGGACCCCAAACCCCCTGGGACCACCCCAGGACCCTCCGGGCCCTGTCCAGGCTCCCTCCCATCCCTCCATCCCAGTTCCAGTATCCTCATCCCAGTTCCAGTATCCCCATCCCAGTTCCAGTATCCTCATCCCAGTTCCAGTCCCTCCATCCCAGTTCCAGTATCCCCATCCCAGTGCCAGTATCCTCATCCCAGTTCCAGTATCCTCATCCCAGTTCCAGTATCCCCATCGCAGTTCCAGTCCCTCCATCCCAGTTCCAGTATCCCCATCCCAGTGCCAGTATCCTCATCCCAGTTCCAGTATCCTCATCCCAGTTCCAGTATCCTCATCGCAGTTCCAGTCCCTCCATCCCAGTTCCAGTTCCTCCATCCCAGTTCCAGTCCCTCCATCCCAGTTCCAGTTCCTCCATCCCAGTTCCAGCCCACACCAGGTTTCACTTGGGCACCACCAGCACAAATCTGAGCTCCAGAACGAGCTGGGCTACCAGCCGCGGCTCTGGGCTACCAGCCGCGGCTCTGGGCTCTGTGTTGGGACCAGGGTTAGAGGTGACAGAATTCAGAACATTTCCGATTCTCATCCTCATCCTCCAGCTCGGCTGCTCACCGTTCGTTCCTCCCCAGAGCGATTTTTGGGGGGATTCAGGGGAAATCTCGGCCACAGGGACAGCGCTGGTGGCACCTCGGGGCTCTGTGACCATCTCGGGGTTCTGTGGCCACCTCGAGGGTTCTGTGGCCACCTTGGGGCTCTGTCGCCACCTCGTGGCCGCGGCTCCTCGCCCAGACCCCGAGCGGAGCCCCCCGAGCTCTGCTCGGTGCCTTCGGGATGAAGGGCAGGACGCCCCGGGATTCGGGATTTGGGATTTGGGATTCGGGATTCGGGATTTGGGATTCGGGACTCGGGATTTGGGATTCGGGACTCGGGATTCGGGATTCGGGATTCGGAAGCAGAGCCTGTCGTGGCTGCACAGACGGACAAACGTCGCCGCTTGGGCTTGCTCAGACATGGCGCAGTGGCCCAAATTTGTTCCGTGTTCGGGACAGGAGCTGCCCCGGGCGCTGCTCTGTGAGGTCAGGGGGGTTCCACTCGCCCAGGACACCCCGAGAGGAGAACCGGGCTGGCAACCGAACCGGGCTGGCAACGGAACCGCGCTGGGACCCGAACTAGGCTGGCAGCGGAACCAGGGTGGTACCTGAACCGAGCTGGTACCTGAACCGAGCTGGTACCTGAACCAGGCTCTCACCCGAGCCATGCTGGGACCCGAACCAGGCTGGCACCCGACCCGGGCCGGCTCCCGAGCCGTGCTGGCCCCGCTGAGCCTCGCCCTGCTCCTGCTGGCCCTGCGTGGCCACTGCGATGACACCGTGGCCGCCAGCGTGGGCCGGCACACCATGGGCCGCATCGCCGAGCTGCTGGGCAGCTCCGAGTGCCGGCAGCTGCAGGCGGAGCTGGAGAGCCCCGAGGAGGAGCTGGAGCTGCCGGAGCCGCCGCAGCCCGAGGGGATCGTCCCCGGCCGCCGCCGCAGGGACAGCCGCGGCCAGCGGGGATGCTCGGAAGCGCTGCGCTTCTGGCTGGTGACGGCGGGCGAGGTGACGACCTGGGACCGCCTGGTGCGCGCCCTCCGCCACATCGGGCGCTCCGACATCGCCGGGGAGCTGGGCAAGAACCTGAACCAGGACCGGAGCCTGGAGCTGCGCAGGAACGTGGAGCGGTACGGCAGCAGCGTGCAGCACCTCAGCTCCCGGCAGCTGCAGCCCGCGGGGCCGCGGGCCAGGAGGGCTCCGCTGCCCGGGGAGATGCTCTTCGAGCGGCACCCGCCCTCCCAGTACAGCCGCGGGCTCCTGGGCTGGCTCCGGCCCGTGGCTCTGGGCGTGCTGGGAGCCTTCCTCACCTCCGTGCTGCTCACGGGCACGCTGATGTACTGGTGCCACTGGAGGAGGCTGCTGGGCGCCTGAAAAGAGCCGCAGTAAAACCCCGTGGGGGCATTGACACCCCGAGATGGGCTCTGTGTGTTCTCCTTGCCTCGTCCAGGTGGCCACTGGTCACTAGCCACGGCCCCAGGTGCTGTGCCCGGCTCTGGGGGTGGAGCTGGGCAAAGCTCCCTTGGCCAAATCCCGGCTGCAGCCTCAGCCTGCGAACCTGAGCGCTCAAAGGAGCCAAAAAACTCCCAAATTCCAGGTGGGAAAGGAGCAGAGCGCTGGAATTCTCTCTGCTGCTGAGCTGTTTGTGGTGAGAGGTGAGTGGTGACGCCCAGACCTGAGCCAGGGCTGTGGCACAGACGTTTTGTGCTGTTCGGGGATTTTTTTGGGTCCTGGTTCAGCATCACAAACCCCACTCGAGCCTCACCGGGAGCGCCTGGGCTGAAAAACAAAAAAAAAGAGAAAAACCTCGACCCACAATAAAAGACAAACGCAGAGCCCCACCAAGGCTCTGGCTTCAGCAAAGCTGTCCGGGAATCTGAGTGCTCAGAGGAGCCAAAAAAATCCCAAATTCCAGGTGGGAAAGGAGCAGAGCGCTGGAATTCTCTGCTGGGTCCTCCGGCTGTTCCTGGGCTGATGTTGGAGGTGAGAGGGGAGTGGTGACACCCACACCTGAGCCAGGGCTGTGACTTTGTGCTCTTCGGGGATTTTTTGGGTCGCAGCTTTCCTGAAGCCACAGCCTCGGTGGGCTCTGGGTTTGTCTTTTATTGAGGGTCCAGGTTTTTCACAGAGAAACACAAAAATCCCCCCAAAAAATGGCCCAAAAAGTCCTAAAATCTGCACTGGAACAACCCCAAACCTGTCAAAATTCCAGAGATTGTTGGGAAAAATATCAGGAAAAATCCAGCCTTAACAACCCAGAAAAATCCCTCAAAATTTGCACAGAGAAATGCAAAAATCCACAAAAACCATATGAAAAATGGCCCCAAAAGTCCTAAAATCTGCACTGGAATATCCTAAACCTGTCAAAGTTCCAAGGATTGTTGGGAAAAATATCAGGAAAAATCCAGGATAAATTCAGACTGAACAACCCAGTAAAATTCCTCAAAATTTGCACTAAAATGCAAAAATCCCCCAGAAATTGCTGGAGAAAACTGCAGAGGGAAAACTCTGAATACCTGAACGTCTGCACAGGGTGTTGCAACAGCTGCAATTTTTGTGTGTGAGGATCCTAAATCCACAAAAATCCCACCTGGGCCTGGCTGGGATCCATCCTTGGGGTCCTGGATGCTGAAATCAAACCTGGGTCTGGCTGTAATTAGAATTAAACCTGAATTTTGAATCCAGGGATTCAAATTTGCATCAATGCAACCCTGTGAGCCCTGGAGAAGGAAGGAGGTGGCAGAGCAGGGTGACCTTGAATCTCTGGATATGGGAGCAACATTTTCTGTGTTAAATACTTCAAAAAGATTAAAAGGTAAATATAAGATTTATTTAAATTTAAAAGGTATTTAAAAGGTAAATGAGGATGTGGTTGGAGCACTTGGGTGAGTGAAACAAGACTTTTGTTACAACCTTTAAAATTTAAATTTTAAAGTTCAAAAATTAAATTAAATTTAAAAAGTAAATAAAGTTCTTAAATAAAAATTTTGAATAAAATTAAATAAAAAGTAAATTAAATAAAAATTAAATGAAATAAAAAGAAATTAAATAAAAATTAAATTAAATAAAAATTAAATTAAATAAAAATAAATTAAATAAAAATTAAATGAAATAAAAATTAAATTAAAAAGTAAATTAAATAAAAATTAAATTAAATAAAAATAAATTAAATATTACATTAAATAAAAAATTAAATTAAATTAAAAAAAAAATTAAATTGAATTTAGTTCTCCTGCAGCAGTTTGGGTTTGCAGGAACAGGATGTGTCACCTACAGCAGCAGCCAGAAAATTCTGGGATGGGGCTGGGATGAGCTTTGAGTTGTCCTGGGGGGTTTCAAAGCCTTGAAACCCCCCCCACCCCCCAAAAATAATTCCTGGATTGTCCTTCAGAGCAGAACACCCAAATTTCAGATTCCACCTCCTGGGTCCTGCCCTGTCCGAGCCGATTCTGGGGAGGGAACAGAACCACAGGGCAGCCAGGGGCAGTCGTTAGAACAAATGGACACAAACTCCTTATTGCGAATTCCGAAGTAAAAAAAAGATGTTACAGTGCAAAGGAACTGAGGAAGGTCAGGCACGGAGCTGCCGGCGCCTTCCTCCCGTCCCCAGCCCCATCATCATCCTCCTCCAGCCCCATCATCATCATCATCATCATCATCATCATCATCCTCCAGCCCCATCATCCTCCTCCAGCCCCATCATCATCATCATCATCATCATCATCATCCTCCTCCAGCCCCATCATCCTCCAGCTCCATCATCCTCCAGCCCCATCATCATCATCATCATCATCATCATCCTCCAGCCCCATCATCCTCCAGCCCCATCATCCTCCTCCAGCCCCATCATCCTCCTCCAGCCCCATCATCATCATCATCATCATCATCATCATCATCATCATCATCATCATCATCATCATCATCATCATCATCCTCCTCCAACCCCATCCTCCTCCCCTCCCCCAGCCCCATCATCATCCTCCTCCAGCTCCATCATCATCCTCCAGCCCCATCATCCTCCTCCAGCTCCATCATCATCATCATCATCATCCTCCAGCTCCATCATCATCCTCCTCCAGCCCCATCATCCTCCAGCCCCATCATCATCCTCCAGCTCCATCATCATCCTCCAGCTCCATCATCATCATCATCCTCCTCCAGCTCCATCATCATCCTCCAGCCCCATCATCATCATCATCATCCTCCTCCAGCCCCATCATCATCCTCCAGCCCCATCATCATCATCATCATCATCATCATCCTCCAGCCCCATCATCATCATCCTCCAGCCCCATCATCCTCCTCCAGCCCCATCATCATCCTCCAGCCCCATCATCATCATCATCACCATCATCCTCCAGCTCCATCATCATCCTCCAGCTCCATCATCATCATCATCATCATCATCCTCCTCCTCCTCCGCCCGGGGGGGCAGAACAGAGAAAACCGCGGGGAGCGCGGCAGGGCGGCTGAGAGAGGGGAGACCCGGCCCTGGGGCACAGCTGGGCACAGCTGGGCACAGCTGGAAACTCTGGGCACAGCTGGACACTGCTGGAAACTCTGGGCACAGCTGGACACGGCTGGGCACAGCTGGGCACAGCTGGAAACTCTGGGCACAGCTGGACACTGCTGGGCACAGCTGGTCACAGGCACAGCTGGGCACAGCTGGACCTCCGCCCCAGGTTTTTGGGGCCCCCCCCCAGCCCCCGAGATGGTCCCCGCAGCTCGGGCTGAGCCCCACAACACCCCTGTGAGGCAGGGAACGAGAATTCCACTGGGAACTGGGAATCCTCCCCCCCTGCTCCCAGTTAAACCAGCGCTGCCAGCGGGGGTGGCACTGGGAGGGGCTTTGCTGGAACCGGCCTCAAGCAGCAGCAAAATCCACATTTCAAACCTCACAATTGTGTTCCTTGTGCCAAGGAATTCCCAAAGTGACCAAAAAACTCCAAGGAAAAGCAATTCCAAGGTGATGCCTGGGGCGTTCAGGGTTAAATCCTGCCTTGGTGCCCAGCTCAGGAACTGGGGGCAGCTGGGGGGTCCCAGTCCCAGTCTGGGGGCAGCTGGGGGGTCCCCGCCCAGTTTGGGGGCAGCTGGGGGGTCCCAGTCCCAGTTTGGGGGCAGCTGGGGGGTCCCAGCCCCGCTGGAGCCCCCACAGGACCCCAGTGCCCCCGTCCCTGTCACTGCAGGGGGACACCACAGACCCCAGTAGGGAAGGGGAGGCCAGAACTGGGAGCACTGGGAGCACTGGGGGGGCAGCAGGAGCCCCCAGAGCCCCCAGCACGGAGCTGCTGCCCCCCAAATCCCCCAGGGAAGGACTCAGGGGGGGTTTGGGTCCTTTCTTGGGGTTTTTAGTGCAAGTGGTGGGGGCTGCAGGGTGAGGGATGAGGGGCTGTAGGATGAGAAGTTACAGGTGAGGAATTACAGGATTAGGGGTTATAGGATGGGGGTTACAGGATGAGGAGTTACAGGTGAGGGGCTGAAGGATGAGAGGTTATGGGATGAGGAATTACAGGTGAGAATTAACAGGATTAGGGGTTATAGGATGAAGGGTTTTAGGATGGGGGGGTTATAGGATGAAGGGTTACAGGTGAGGAATTACAGATGAGGAGTTACAGGATGAAGAGTTACAGGATGAGTGGTTACAGGTAAGAGGTTACAGGATTTGGGGGTACAGGATTGGGGGTCCCAGCTGAGGGGCTGCAGGGTGAGCAGTTACAGGCTGAGCCATCACATCATCATCATCATCATCATCATCATCATCATCATCATCATCATCATCATCATCATCATCATCATCATCATCATCATCCTCCTCTCCTGCCACAGCAGAGCCAGCACCGAGCACCCCCCTCTGCCTGGGGCCACGTTTTGGGATCCCCAAATTTTGGATCCCCACATTTTGGATCCCCACATTTTAGGAGCTCCCACATTTGGGATCACCACATTTGGGAGCCC
The DNA here is from genome assembly GCF_029582105.1 of Oenanthe melanoleuca. Lineage (NCBI taxonomy): Eukaryota > Metazoa > Chordata > Aves > Passeriformes > Muscicapidae > Oenanthe > Oenanthe melanoleuca. The sequence continues at coordinate 1,410,375 of NC_079363.1, read as the reverse complement.
CACATTTTGGGAGCCCCACATTTTGGGATCCCCCACATTTTGGGAGCCCCCACATTTTGGAGCCCCCACATTTGGATCCCCACATTTTGGAAGTCCCACATTTTGGGATCCCCCACATTTTGGGATCCCACATTTGGGATCACCACATTTTGGATCCCCACATTTTGGAGCCCCACATTTGGGATCCCCACATTTTGGATCCTCACATTTGGGATGCCCACATTTTAGGGGTCCCACATTTGGGATCACCATGTTTGGGAGCCCCACATTTTGGGACCCCACATTTTGGGATCCCCACATTTTGGATCCCCACATTTTGGATCCCCACATTTTGGATCCCCACATTTTAGGAGCCCCACATTTGGGATCCCCACATTTTGGGAGCCCCACATTTTGGGATCCCCACATTTTGGGATCCCCACATTTTGGGATCCCCACATTTTAGGAGCCCCACATTTTGGGATCTCCCCATTTTGGGATCCCCACGTTTTGGGATCCCCACATTTTAGGAGCCCCACATTTTGGGATCCCCACATTTTGGGGGTCCCACCTGCCTGAGCCAGGGGAGCCCCGAGCAGCCCCAAACACCAAAATCCTTCCAAAGCCTCTCCTGCTCCTCACCCTGCCCCACAAAACCTCCCTGGAATTTGGGGATGCCCAGAGGGGGAGGAGGAGAGAGAAACCAACAGGGAAATAACTGGGACACCACGACAACCTTCCCTTGTCCAGTGAAAAGGGTAACTTTTATTTCATTTCGTTTTCTTTTGGCTTTTATTAATTGTTAATCATGTTGGGTATGAGCCACCATGCAGTTTCTAATACACTAATCTTCACTATTGAGCTTTTACAGCTTGGGTTTGGTTTGTTTGTTTAATTTTATTTTATTTTTGCAGCAGAAAAATCACTCCAGCTCAATGTGGCCTCTACAGGCCATGGGGTTACCTGAATTTATTTTATTTTTTTTTTTTTTTTTTCAAGGTTGCCTTCTATATTTTAAGGAAAGGTGAAGAGGGAAGTGAATAAAGCAGCTTGGACTGGCATTTCATAAATGCACTTTGGGAGTCACAAATGAACCCAAAAGGAGATTTTAGGGGTGGGGGAGGGAAGGGAACTCCTTGGTGTGGTTGTGAATTTTGGCTTCATTCCCTCACCCCCCCCTTTACCTGAACCCCAAAACCCCAAATCCAGATTGGGAATTCCCTGCTGGGATTTGGAGACTTGGGTGGGGGACACATGAAGGTCCCTGAGACTTTTTTTCCCAAAATTTCCTCCAACTTTGGCTTCACCCAGTGAAGACCCTGAAGGGAGAAACATCTACCCTGGGAAAAAAAGCAAATCAAAAAAACAAAACAAACAAACAAACAAACAAAAAAAAAAAAAAAAAAAACAAAAAAACAAAAAAAAAACCAACCCCCAAACACCCCTGAACCCTTTTTTTGAGCAGAACAACCAACTCCAGCTCCTCCCTCCCCTTCCTGCTCAGGAACCTTGTGTCCCACATTAATAAAACCTTAAAAAAAATAATATATATCCAGAGTTTGAAGGGACTTTTTTTTTTTTTTATTATTATTATTTTCAAGTCATGGAGCAGCTTCATGAGTTGCCAGCACAAATGCCAACACACCAAGACTCAGCCCAGCCTAAGAACAATTTAAAGTTCAGCCAAATCTTGCATAGAAGTGGTCGACTTATTGCACATTGGAACCCAAAAATAAACATTTCTGCTGCTGCAAATATCACCTGCAATAAAGCTTTTCTTAAAAGCTGTTTGGAAGGGGGATTGGGTTTCAGTTTGGAATTTTTTTTGTTGTTGTTGTTGTATTTTATTTCATATTTTTTTTCTTCTTTGGGGGATATTTCCTGGCTATCTAAAATCTAAGGACAACAGAAAAATCTTAAAAAAATAAAAATAACCATGGACAATGGCATAAGCCAGAAGCCATTCTATAATTTTTGTAGTTCTTTGTATTTACAAAAAGGCATGCCAATAAAATAAAATGATATATTACAGTATTTATAATATTCTCTTAAAAAGTTCAACCACACTTTTCAGCTATTTTTTTCCTTTTTTGTGTTTTTTTTTTTTTTTTTGTGCTGTTTACAACGTAGCCTGTACATATGTATGTAATTTTTTTTTGTTTCTTTGTAATTATTTTTTATTATGATACATCCCATCCTAGAGCAATGGGGGCAGATGGCTGCTGCTTGGGTTTGGGTTATTTTAGGTGATTCCTGTCGTTTTTCTGCCTTTATGGGATTATGCAAACTGAGATCCATCCTCTCATCAAGCTCTGCTATCTTGGGGTTTTTTGGTGTTTTTTTTCCTGTTAGTTTGAGGCTGTTTCTTTATTTTTAATGTCACCCCTGCAGTGAAATTTGGATTCCCCTCGTTGGTGCCACCACCCTGGTTGTGAAGGGACACCCCAGGATGGGGCTGGGACACCCCAGGATGGATTTGGGACACCCCAGGATGGATTTGGGACACTCCAGGATGGATTTGGGGACATCCCAGGATGGATTTGGGACACTCCAGGATGGATTTGGGACACCCTAGGATGGAATTCTGGAGTTGGGCACACTCTAAGATGGATTTGGGACACTCCAGGATGGATCTGGGACACCCCAGGATGGATCTGGGACACTCTAAGATGGATTTGGGACACTCCAGGATGGATTTGGGACACTCTAAGATGGATTTGGGACACTCCAGGATGGATTTGGGACACCCCAGGATGGATTTGGGACACCCCAGGATGGATCTGGGACACTCTAAGATGGATTTGGGACACTCCAGGATGGATTTGGGACACCCCAGGATGGGGCTGGGACACTCCAGGATGAGGGGGGTTGGCCTGAGAAGGGGCTGGGACACCCCAGGGTGGGGCTGGGACACCCCAAGATGGATTGGGGACGCTCCAGGGTGCAGAATGGAGCTGGGGACACCCCATGGTGGAGCTGGGGACACCCCAGGACAGAAATCTGGAGTTGGGGACACCCCAGGATAGAATTCTGGATTTGGGGACACTCCAGGACAGATTTAGGGACACCCCAGGGATGGATTTGGGGATCAGGAGCTGCTGCTGCTCCTTCTGCTGCAGTTTGGGCCAGCCCAGAGCCAGCTCTGCCTGCCCCAGCCTGGGCTGCCAAAGGGGGGGAGGCACCCAGCTGCACCCCAAAACTCCTCCTGCTGCCCCCCAAAACCCCTCCTGGTGCACCCCAAAACCCCTCCTGCTGCCCCCCAAAACTCCTCTGGCTTCACCCCAAAACTCTTCTGGCTTCACCCCAAATCCCTTCCAGCTGCACCCCAAAACCCCTCCTGGTGCACCCCAAATCCCTTCCAGCTGCACCCCAAAACCCCTCCTGGTGCACCCCAAAACTCCTCTGGTTTCACCCCAAAACTCTTCTGGCTTCACCCCAAAACTCTTCTGGCTTCACCCCAAAACCCCTCCTGCTGCCCCCCAAATCCCTTCCTGTTGCACCCCTAAAACTCCTCCAGCTGCACCCCAAAACCCCTCCTGGTGCACCCCAAAACCCCTCCTGGTGCACCCCAAAACTCCTCTGGCTTCACCCCAAAACCCCTCCTGCTGCCCCCAAAAACCCCTCCTGCTGCCCCCCAAAACTCCTATGGCTTCACCCCAAAACTCTTCTGGCTTCACCCCAAATCCCTCCTGCTGCCCCACAAAACCCCTCCTGCTGCACCCCAAAACCCCTCTGGCTTCACCCCAAAACCCCTCCTGCTGCCCCCAAAAACCCCTCCTGCTGCCCCCCAAAACTCCTATGGCTTCACCCCAAAACTCTTCTGGCTTCACCCCAAATCCCTCCAGCTGCACCCCAAATCCCCTCCTGCTGCACCCCAAATCCCTTCCAGTTGCACCCCAAAACTCCTCCTGCTGCACCCCCAAATCCCCCCTGGCTGTACCCCCAAATCTCCTCCTGCTGCACCCCCTGATCCAGCCCTGCACCCCCTCCCAGCCCCACCCTGCACCCCAGGATTGCTGGGTGAGCTCCCCAAATTCCAACCAGCAGAGGTAACTTTTGGTTTTTGGTTTTTTTTTTTTTTTCCTTTTTTTCACCACTCATCTCTAGCAAAAGAAGCGTCCACACTGCAGGATGGAGGCTGAACAATCAATAATTGATATTAATGATAAATATTGCAGGATACAACTGACCTTGCTTGGCTGGTTGAAGCCCTAGGTTTGGGATTTACAGTGACATGGATAACAAGCCATTCCCAGATTTATCCTCTCCCCTTTGGCGAGGTCCAGAGCAGCATTTTTGGATTTTGTTCTGTTTCAGTGTGCAAAAAAAAACCCAAAAAACAACCATGGCTGTATGGAAAAGAAAGTCAGAGTTGTTAAACAGACACACACAATTCATTCACCTGCTTGTTGGGGTTTTGTTTTGTGGTTTTAGTTACACTGGGGAATTTTTGGGGATTTGTTTTTGTTTCTACTGGCAGTTTATGGCAGATTTTCTCTGAACTGGGACTGGTGGTGGGCAGGAGCATCTCTAAGGTTTCTCTCCAAAAACAGGGTGCAGGACTCAGTGGAGTGCCTCGAATTTATGGCTTAACACACCTGTGGCCAGGTGAGTGGTGTCCCCTGGTTGTGGTTCCTCATGCATGGTCCCTGGTCATGCCATCATGCAAAATTCGCTTCTATTGAACGAGCACTTTTTGGTTTTTTTGTTGTTTTTGTTTTTTTTTTGGGGGGGGAATCAGCCTGAGCTGGCTCCAGGCTGAAGGTACCCGACTGCCCCATCTCCCAAACCAAGAAAAGCCCACGGAGAAAACAGAATGCAAATCATAAAATCTCAAATAAACTATGATAACTCAATGGGCTTAATGGCTGCTTTGTTTCTTTTTATTTTTTTTTTTTTTTGTTCTACTTGTTTTAACAATTTTTCAATTTTTTTTCCCTGGTTTTTTTTTTTTTTTTGGTTTATTTTTTTGCTGCTTAACTAAATGCAAATCTAATTTTGCATGAACAAACCCATTACCATTGTGACTTCTGGGTTTTCCTCCGAGAATAATCAACAAAATGGGAAAATAAAATCCATTTGGGGGCTGCTTTGGAAAATACATGAATCCCAGCAGCGGGTTTTGTTTCTCTGTGTGTGTGTGTGTGTGTGTTTATTTTGCTTGTTTGTCCTAAGTTGCATTGACTGATGTGGAACATGCAGTATCCACCTGCCCAAACAATAAAAAATCCATTTTTTTTTCACTTTTTTTTTGTGTTTAAATGTTTGTTTGCAGGGTCCTTTAACCAGGTGGAAGGTCACTGCTTTAGATGCAACGCTGTCACACAGGAAGCAGACTATGTTTGGTATAAGATCTTCAGGTAAGTGTCTCCACAGCTCTTCTGGATTGATATATTTCAGGAAAGTTTGTAAACAATCTTTTGTTTTTTTGTTTTTTTTTTGTTTTATTCGCTTGCAAATATTTTAATTCATACAATTCTACTATTTGTTTTTAATTACTCTGCGTGTGTGTGTGTGTGTGAAGGTGCGCGTGTCTCAACACTTGTGTTCCTGTCTCTGTCTCTTTCTTTCCCTCCTGCCCTCCTCCGCCCGCTGCTGTTTCTCCTTCTCGGGTTTGGTGACGCTGTCGTAGGAGGGCAGGGAGGCCGTGGAGGGCGTCCCCTCCTTCCTCTCCCTGTTGGCCGCCCCGTTCTCCAGTTTGGGGCCGGCAGCCCTGCGGCCCACGAAGCCGCGGCGCGCCAGGCGGGCGCGGTACGCCCTCTGGATCAGCACGGCCGACACCTCCTCCTGCTTGCGGCGCAGCGTGGTGGTGATGGGCTCGTAGGACACTTTGGAAGGGTTGGACGCCACGAACCGCTCCTCCATCTGCTGCCTGAGGATGTCCAGCTCGCCGCTGTCGCCCAGCACGCGCTTGGTGAAGGCGAAGAGGATGTCCAGGCAGTGGATCCTGTCGCCGCTCACCATGGGCAGGTCCATGGCGATGAGCTCGATGGTGTTGGGCTTGGGCACGCGCAGCGGGTGCTCCAGCGCGTCGGCGAAATCCGCCAGCTTGCTGTACTCGATGAACTGCGTGGCGTCGGGGTCGAACTTCTCCCAGATCTCGTAGAACGTCTCGAAGTCGTCCTCGCTCAGCGGGTCGGCGCTCTCCTCCGTGGCCACGCTGAAGTTCTCCAGGATGATGGCGATGTACATGTTGACCACGATCAGGAAGGAGATGATGATGTAGCTGACGAAGAAGAAGATCCCCACCGAGGGGTTGCCGCAGTCGCCCTTGAAGCCGCTGCCCGGGTGCTCCTTGTCCAGGTCGCAGTCGGGCGGCCGGTTGAGGATGGGCAGCAGCAGCCCGTCCCAGCCCGCCGACGTGGTGATCTGGAACAGGCAGATCATGCTGTTCCCGAACGTCTCGAAGTTGAACATGTCGTCGATGCCGGCCTCGTGCTTGACGTAGGCGAAGTTGGACATGCCGAAGATGGAGAAGATGAACATGACCAGGAAGAGCAGCAGGCCGATGTTGAACAGGGCGGGCAGGGACATCATCAGGGCGAAGAGCAGCGTGCGGATGCCCTTGGCGCCCTTGATCAGGCGCAGGATGCGGCCGATGCGCGCCAGGCGGATCACGCGGAACAGCGTGGGCGACACGAAATACTTCTCGATGATCTCGGCCAGGAACATCCCTGGGGGGAGAGAGGCAACAGTGGGACAGGGCAGGGGCAGGGGGGGCTGCCTGCTCTGACCTGGGGAAAGCCACAGTTGGGATTTTAGAGGGATTTTGGGACCCAGAAGTGATGTGTTCAGGCAGGTGAATCCTCCCAAGGAGCAGCTCTGATCTTTGTGACAGGGTCAGAACACGAGGCAAGGGCTGGAGCCGTGCCAGAGGAGGGAAATCAGGGAAAAGTTCTTCCCCCAGAGGCTTCCCCAAGGAAAGGCTGGAGCTGTGTCAGAAGAGAGAGATCAGGGAAAAGTTCTTCTCCCAGAGGGTTCCCCAGGGAAAGGCTGGAGCTGTGTCAGGGGAAGGAGATCAGGGAAAAGTTCTTCCCCAAGAGGGTTCAGGCACTGCCCAGACTCCCCAGGGAATGGCTGTGTCAGGGGAGGGATAGTTGGAACATCAAGGAGAAGTTCTTCTCCCAAAGGGTTCCCCCAGGAATTAATGTAGACACTACTAAAGGCTTCATGAGGTTGTGGTTTTTTTACAGATTAGATGCTAAAAGCCTCAAACCTGTTGGAGGAAACATGGATTTAACACTCAAACTGCAAACAAGTCGTGTGCTGTGTCAGGAAGCTCAGCAGGGCAATTTTCAGCAGCTACTGAGCATTAAAATATTCTGATGAAGTGAGTGAAAGACAGAGAGAGCAATTGTGAAGTGATTTACTCCACACAACTGGACAGGAATTTCAGAACAGAGGGAAGGGGAATCAGGCAAAATCCTTACACGGTCTCTTCCCAAAGCTCAAAGAGAACCTTGGAGTCCTGGGACCCACCATGGACAAGAACATGTTTATCTTAGGTTGCAATGCAGGATTGACCAAAAGTTTGTATTCTATCACCATCTGTTACAAACCAGCTGGGGCAGTGATTCTTATTCCATGGAAGAGATATCTCCTGTTAATGGTTCAGGTGTCAAAAACTAGCTGGGCAATCATCTTTATCTTCCCACAGCCCATCCTCCCTCCAGGAGATATCTCCTGTTAATGGCCAGTGAGTCCCAGGGCATGACTGATAAAATTCCATCATCCCACTGGGAGATGCTCCAGCCAGGGGAGGAGCCAAGCCTTTCCTACCCAGAGAAAAACTGAGATTTGGGACAGCAAGTTTCCATCTTCCCACTGGATTCCAGAGGAAAGCCAGACCTTTGCACATCATCCCTGCAGCTTCAGAGGAAACTGCACCTTCTCCAGGAGCACTGCTCCAGCTGAACCACATCTGCCACTGCAGGAGGATGCAGCCACCATTGAATGGGACTGTGCCAACACCCTGACTGACTGACGGGTGTCAGCTTGGATTCTGACTCTGGCAGGGCTGGGATTGTTCTGTGTAACACTGCATTTCTATTTTAATGTTCCTAGTAAAGAACTGTTATTCCTAATTCCCATCTCTTTGCCTGAGAGCCCCTTAATTTCAAAATTATAATAATAATTTAGAGGAAGGGGGTTTACATTCTCCATTTCAAAGAGAAGCTCCTGCCTTTATTGGCAGACACCTGTCCTTCAATCCAGGACAATGTTTGACTCTGCAAACACCAAACCAGGACAATGTTTTAACTCTGCAAACACCAAACCAGGACAATATTTAACTCCACAAACACTAAACCAGGACAGTATTTAACTCTCCAAACACCAATCCAGGACAATATTTAACTCTACAAACCAGGACAATGTTTGACTCCCCAAACACCAATCCAGGACAGTATTTAACCCCCAAACACTAAACCAGGACAGTATTTAACCCTCAAACACCAATCCAGGACAGTATTTAATCCCCCACACACCAATGCAGGACAGTATTTGACCCCACACCCCAATCCAGGACAGTATTTGACCCCCAAACACCAATCCAGGACAGTATTTAACTCTCCAAACACCAATCCAGGACAATATTTAACTCTACAAACCAGGACAATGTTTGACTCCCCAAACACCAATCCAGGACAGTATTTAACCCCCAAACACTAAACCAGGACAGTATTTAACCCTCAAACACCAATCCAGGACAGTATTTAACCCCACACACCAATCCAGGACAGTATTTGACCCCAAACACCAATCCAGGACAGTATTTAACCCCACACCCCAATCCAGGACAGTATTTGACCCCAAACACCAATCCAGGACAGTATTTAACCCCCAAACACCAATCCAGGACAGTATTTAACCCCCACACACCAATCCAGGACAGTATTTAACCCCACACACCAATCCAGGACAGTATTTAACCCCACACACCAATCCAGGACAGTATTTGACCCCAAACACCAATCCAGGACAGTATTTAACCCCACACCCCAATCCAGGACAGTATTTAACCCCAAACACCAATCCAGGACAGTATTTAACCCCAAACACCAATCCAGGACAGTATTTAACCCCACACACCAATCCAGGACAGTATTTAACCCCCACACACCAATCCAGGGCAGTATTTAACCCCACACACCAATCCAGGCCAGTATTTAACCCCAAACACCAATCCAGGACAGTATTTAACCCCACACACCAATCCAGGACAGTATTTAACCCCCACACACCAATCCAGGGCAGTATTTAACCCCACACACCAATCCAGGCCAGTATTTAACCCCACACCCCAATCCAGGACAGTATTTGACCCCACACACCAATGCAGGACAGTATTTAACCCCACACACCAATGCAGGCTGGCAGTGCCCCCCAGGCCCCCCAGGCCCCCCAGACTCACCCACGATGGACAGGATGACCACCACGAAGTCGAAGATGTTCCAGCCGATGGTGAAGTAGTAGTGGCGCAGGGCGAACATCTTGAGCACGCACTCGCAGGTGAAGAAGATGACGAAGACGAAGTTGATCCAGTAGAGGATGTCCTCCATCTGCTTGCTCTGCGTGTCCGTCTCCACCATCATGGTCACCATGTTGAGGCAGATGAGCATCATGATGACGATGTCGAAGGCTTGCTGCGTCACGAAGTCGAACACGGCGCCCTGCACGCGGTTCTGGGGACACAGGGACACCAGAGGGGTTGGGACACATGGGGATGGCTGGCTCTGGGAATGGCCTTAAAACTGGAATATCATTTATTGTATTGTAATGGATAAATGGAATAATTGTGTATTATTATAAAGAATATAATTTATTCTATGATACAATTCAATATATATCATATATATCTTATATATTATATTTTATATTTTATATAATATAAAAAATACTATATACTATATACTATATACCATATACTATATACTATATACTAAATTATATAGTATGTAGTATGTAGTATGTATTATATAGTATATAGTATATAGTATATAGTATATAGTATATACTATATACTATATACTATATACTATATAGTATAATTTTATATAATATATAATACGTAATATAATAATTTATAATATATAATTTATAATATAATTTATTATAATATAATTTATTTGATTGATTTATAAGATAATTTATTATATAATTTAATGATTTATAATATAAATTTATAATTAATAATATATTTTAATAAAATATAATAAATTCAATATAATTTTAATATAATTTTAACATAATTTTAACATAACATAACTAACATAACATAACATATATTTTTAATATATAATTTATGTATTAATATAAATATCAAGCTGGCCTTGGGCACTCTCAGGGATCCACACAGATTCTCTGGGCACCCTACCCAGGGTCTCAGCACCCTCACAGGTTTTTTTACCATTTCTCAACAAATTCTTTCACTGTTGGTGGAAAGAGGGGTGAGGATGGAGTTCTGTCAGTATTAAATAAACATTTAAAGGCAAACCCTGTCCACAAGCCAGTCTGGTTAGGGGAAAGGAGGAAAATTCCATTAATTATATCCCAAAGTGTTACTACACTGCTCCTGGCAGCACAGCTTCCTCTTAATGACATTTATATTTATATTTATATTTATATTTATATTTATATTTATATTTATATTTATATTTATATTTATATTTATATTTATATTTATATTATTTATATTTAATTATTTTTATCCCAACGTGCTACCACACTCCTAACAGCACAGCTTCCTCTTAATTATACTTATATTTTTCCTCTTAATTATATTTATACCTAATTATTTGTATCCCAATGTGGTACTACACCCCTCCTAGCAGCACAACTTCCCCTTTGCTATATTTATATTTACATATTTATATTTACATATTTATATTTATATTTATATTTATATTTATATTTATATTTAATTATTTATATGCCAATGTGCTACCACACTCCTCCTAGCAGCACAACTTCCTCCTTGTTTTATTTATATTTATGTCATTATTTATACCTCAATGTGCTACTACACCTCTCCAAGCAGCACAACTTCCTCTTTCTTTTATATTTATATTTATATTTAATTTCTTTTATATTTATTTTATTGTATTTATTTTGTGTTTATATGCCATTATTTATACCCCAACATGCTACTTCTCCCCTCCTAGCAGTACAGCTTCCTCTTTTGTTCTATTTCTATTTCTATTTCTATTTCTATTTCTATTTCTATTTCTATTTCTATTTCTATTTCTATTTCTATTTCTATGCCATTATTTCCACCCCTCCTAGCAGCACAACTCCCTCTTTGTTTTATATATTTATATTTATATATTATATATTTATATGCCATTATTTATACCCCAATATGCTACCACACCCCTCCTTGCATCCTCCTATATATTTATATATTTATATATTTATATATTTATATATATATATTTATATATTTATATATATATATATATAAAATATATAAATATACATTATGTATTTATATTTATATGTTTATATTTATTTTTATTTTTTTATTTTCGTATTTCAAAATATATCCAGGGTGCTGTGGAGTCCAACAGGAGCCAGAACAAGGGATGTTTTTGGACAAAGGTCCTTTGAAATCTACTCAAGTTTTCCCCTCCCAGTACTCACCAGAGGTCGGGGAATGGGTTTTTGAGGCTTCTTTGAGCCCAGTTTTTTCATGGCATTGTAATACTTCTTTTGTTCTTCTGTCATGAAAATATCTTGACCTCCAAAGTAAAGGGGCAAAAAGAAAAACTGGTTAAAACCCAAAAGCAGAAGGGGAAGGAGCAAAGCCCAGCCCAGGCAGGTGAGAGGCTGGTGGCAGAAATAATTCTCACCAATTCCCACTGATCTCCCTTTAAAAATGACTTTTTTGCCATAAATGAGGTTTTATTGCACTGCCTCCTTCCCCACCCCTCTCTCCCCTCTCTGGGAATTTACAAGAGCAAATCCTCAGCTTGACTGAGAGGAAAAGCAAAATATGAGACAGAGGGAGAGGCAAGAGAACATCTTGCTTCCAGTCTAGATTTTAGAAAAGGCATAAAAAAAAACCAAAATGCATGAAAATGGAGTCTAGGGAAAATATTTAATGTTTATCCAATGTATATTTTAGTCAAGGCATGAAAAATCCCAAAATGCATGAAAATATTTAATGTTTATCCAGTCTAGATTTTAGTCAAGGGATAAAAAACCCCAAAATGCATGAAAATGTGGAAAAGAGAAAATATTTAATGTTTATCTAGTCTAGATTTTAGTCAAGGCATTAAAAAAAAACAAAATGCATGAAAATATTTAATGTTTATCCAATCTATACTTTAGTCAAGGCATAGAAAAATCCCAAACTGCATGAAAATGTAGAATAGAGAAAATATTTAATATTTATCCAATGTATATTTTAGTCAAGGCATAAAAAAACCCCAAACTGCATGAAAATGTAGAATAGAGAAAATATTTAATGTTTATCCAATCTATATTTTAGTCAAGGGATAAAAAAACCCTAAAATGCAAGAAAATGGAGTCTAAGGAAAATATTTAATGTTTATCCAATCTATATTTGAGTCAAGGCATAAAAAAAACCAAAAATGCATGAAAATATTTAATGCTTATCCAATCTGTATTTTAGTCAAGGCATTAAAAAAACCCCAAAATGCATCAAAATGCAGAATAGGGAAAACATTTAATGTTTATCCAGTCTAGATTTTAGTCAAGGGATAAAAAACCCAAAATGGATGAAAATGTAGAATAGGGAAAATATTTAATGTTCATCCAATCTGTATTTTAGTCAAGGCATAAAAAAACCAAAATGCATGAAAATATTTAATGTTTATCCAGTCTAGATTTTAGTCAAGGCACTAAAAAACCCAAAATGCATGAAAATATTTAATGTTTCTCCAATCTATACTTTAGTCAAGGCATTAAAAAAATCCCAAACTGCATGAAAATGCAGAATAGGGAAATATTTGACCTGGCTGCAGTTTAAGCCAAGCCTGTTGAAATTCCTGTGAGGTTTTGTGCCCCCAGGTGGTTTTTATTCTGCAGAGCAGCCTGAAGGAGCAGCAGCCACAGATCACTTATCTTTTTCTTTTGTTGATTGAAGTTGTCGATGATGACACCAATGAACAAGTTCAGGGTGAAAAAGGAGCCGAAGATGATGAAGATAACAAAATAAATGTACATGTAAATGTTGTCCTCGTACTTGGGTTGCTCTTCTTGCTGGAGGGGAGAGAAAAACAGCAATAAATGACATTTCAAAGGCATCAAAAATACAGGTAAAATGAGTTTATGAGATTGGTTGTGTTTCTAAATTATTCCTTTTGAAGATACAGGACCAAAAAAATTTAAAAAACAACATTTTTACACTTTCCTGGCACAGTTGTTTCAAACCTGCATTCAGTGCAGAACAAGAAAATAAAAATATAAATAACATTTAAATTTAAATTTTATGTTTCATGTAAAACCAAGTGAATAGAATTGGGAAAAAAAAATCAAGAGTAAAAAGGAAGTTCTGGTATTTGCATGTGAAGTGCCTGAGGAACAAACTCCAGCCCAGACAGAATCCCACAGTTGGGTTCACACTAATGCTCAGACTTCCATACAGACATAAAATTCAAAATTCTTCTGGCTAATTCCTTCCCATAATTTATTCTATTTATTAAATCTATTCATTGTATTCTTTCCTTCACTGTGTTTCCACACCAGTTAAGACAGAACAAAAATAAAACAAAAACAAAAACAAAAAAACCCAACCAGAATAATCTGCTTTTTTTTGGCATTTTCTTCAGCATCTTTTAACTCATCAAATGAAACAATCCCAGCATGAAATACTTGTTACAAACACATTTTTACTCTTGATTTTACCAAAGTAAAAGAGCAGAAATAAGGGCAGGGAGTTTGTGGTTTTGCACTTTACCTTTCTGGAATCTACAGCTGCATACATGATGTCCATCCAGCCCTTGAATGTAGCCTGGCAAAAAAACCACAGAGACAGAATTCACCCAAAATACAGAAATAACAGAATTGTGCCAAGGCACTCCTGATAGCCCTGTGTAATGAACTTTAATATTATTTAGATGTTTATCTTTTAATTTAATCTAAATTACAGAAATCCAGCTCATGGGAACCTCAGGAGGTTCAACCAGGCCAAGGGGAAAGTGGACAGACCTTGCTGTGCTGGGAGAGGAAAGGTTAGGAAAGAGAAGAAATAAAAAATGGCAAATTCATTCCAAACTCAAATGGCAAATTCATTCCAAACTCAAATGGCAAATTCATTCCAAACCCAAATGGCAAATTCATTCCAGCCCCAAATGCCAAATTCATTCCTGACGCAAATGCCAATTTTATTCCTGTTCCAAATGGCAAATTTATTCCAAACCCAAATGCCAAATTTATTCCAGGCCCAAATGCCAAATTCATTCTAGTCCCAAATGCCCAATTCATTCTAAACCCAAATGCCAAATTCATTCCAAACTCAAATGAAAATTTATTCTGGACCCAAATCCCAAACTCATTCCTGCCCCAAATGCCAAATTCACTCCAAACCGAAATGGAAATTTTTTCTGGACCCAAATGCCAAATTCACTCCAGTCCCAAATGCTAAATGCATTCCAAACCCAAATCCCAAATTCACTCCAGCCCCAAATTCCCAGTTCCAAATCCTTCACCACGTGATATCACACATCTCTATTCCAACCACACACCAACCATTCTATCACTCAATTCTGGAATTTTTCTCCCAAAGTTTCCTCGAGGAGAAATCCCAAAACTCCCAGCACAAAAAACTGGAGAATTTTCCATCTCCCACCCCCAGAGCTGCAAGAAACCCAAACTTACAACTTGCAGGAGAGCCAGGTATCCTGCCCCAACGTTGTCAAAGTTAATTTTCACGTTCTTCCAGCGGATCTCGGTGGAGTTGGGAGGCATCAGAGCTTCGCAGTCGGTCTTGTTGTTAACAACATCTATCTCAAAGCGATGCTCAGCTGTTTCATTAAAGCAGTAATGATATTTCCCGGCAAACAGGTTAACCCCCATAATGCTGAAAATCAGCCAGAAGATAAGGCAGACCAACAAGACATTCATAATGGAAGGGATAGCCCCAACCAAGGCGTTGACAACCACCTGTGTTGGAAGGGGTGGGAAAAAGTTTCAGTATAAAACACGAGGCAGGAGACAGCGAGCATCAGTACAGCTGTTTTTGGGGGGAACAGGGGAGCAGGCCACTCAATTCCTTCCAATTCTGCCTCAAAGCCACCTGGGCAAGCTCTGCTTTCAAAGGAAAACAGGCTCACGTTGGCTTTACACACTTTGGATTGTTGGTTTTTCAATAAAATCATTTTTTAGTGGAATTTTCATTGTCCTAAAGGAGAGGGGTCAAAGTCTGTTCTTGAATACAACAATTTTTAATGTAATTTTAACTCCCAAAAGGAGAGGGGCTCAGAGTCTGCTCTTGAATATAACAATTTTTAATGTAGTTTTAATTGCCCAAAAGGAGAGGGGCTCAGAGTCTGCTCTTCAATATAACAATTTTTATTGTAATTTTAATTCTCAAAAGGAGAGGGGCTCAGAGTCTGTTGGTTCTTCAATATAACAATTTTTAATGCCATTTTAGTTGTCCAAAAGGAGAGGGGTTCAGAGTCTGTTCTTCAATAAAGCAATTCTTTAATGTAATTTTAATTGAACAAAAGGAGAGGGGGCTCAGACTGTTTGTTCTTCATTATAACAACTTTTTAATGTCATTTTAATTGCCTAAAAAGAGAGAGGCTCAGATTCTGTTCTTCAATATAACAATTTTTAACGTAGTTTTAATTGCCCAAAAGGAGAGGGGCTCAGTCTGTTGGTTCTTCAATATAACAATTTTTTAACGTCATTTTAGCTGTCCAGAAGGAGAGGGGCTCAGACTTTGTTCTTCAGTATAACAATATTTTAATGTAATTTTAATTCCCAAAAGGAGAGGAGTCTCAGACTATTTGTTCTTCAGTATAAAAATATTTTAATGTCATTTTAATTGCCCAAAGGGAGAGGGGCTCAGACTCTCTGTAACAAAGAGGCTCCTGGATGGAATTTTCCCAGGTGTGAATTTTGGGAGGTTTTTGGGAGGTTTTGGAGGCAGTGGCCCCTCCAGCCATTCCCCACATTCAAACAGGGCTGTTTTCTCAGGGCTGGGTCCTGCTCCCAGCAGGGGCCCCACAGAGGGTCAGGACCCAGCCCAGCATCACTGAGGTCACACCAAGATCATCCTGAGCAAGGCCAGTCCCTGGGCATGCAGGGCCACCACAGGCACCACACAAAAGCCACATTCCCTCCCCAGAAGGGCACAAACACCTCAGGGTTTTGTCACAGATCATCTCTTCAGAATTCCAGAATTTGTCCCTGAGCATCCCTGGCCAGCACATGAGCAAATGGAAACTTTTATAGATATGAAATCTTGAAAATTAATATATTTTATAAAATCTTTTATCATCATCTTCTATTTGAGATTCCTTTAATAGATGAAAATAATCTAAATTATTGTTACCTCCCTTTTGTCTTAGTTTTGATAGCTCAACCACACAGAGATCTGGGAGCCCCAGGGGTGGCACAGGAGCCACAGCTTGTCCTGGTCCCTTCAACACACATGGCCTGTGGCCACCACAGCAGCTGGGGGGCTTGTGGCCAAGGAAAATTAAAAATTGAAAATTGAAGAAGGCAAATTGAAGATTGCAGTGATGCAGAGAGAGAATTTTCTAAATGATGTCAGGAATTCACCCCCACACCTGCAGGGCCCAGGTGAGAGCCCCACCTGCACTTTGCTCTCTCTCCCTTCATCCCAAAAGCTGCTGGACATCAGCATCACACCAGCAGGACTTCTTAGGGCCACACCCTGCTAGGAATACATTGATTTATTCCATTAAAAAAAATATAACACATCGATTTATTACAGCTCATATAAAGTAAAAAAAAAAAAAAAAAAAAATCCTGAAATATAACACATTGATTTATTCCAGCTACCAAATAAAGTTTAAAAATACTCTGAAATATAACACACTGATTTATTCCAGCTCATATAAAGAAAAAAAAACAAAAATCCTGAAATATAACACATTGATTTATTCCAGCTACCAAATAAAGTTAAAACAAATCCTGATATCCTCGTGAAATATGATAATTTATGGTTCATTAAATCCCCCAGCAGGAGGAAAAGGGGGAATGTGGCTTTTGTGTGCAGACTCCCAGAACACATGCACATCTCACAGCATCCAACTCCCTGACCCAGCTCAGAGCAGAGCAAGCTCCTGCAAATGCAGATTGCCATGGAGGAGAGAAAAGCAAAGAACTCCACTTTGTCTCCTTTGCAAAGGAATTTCACATCTCTGGTCCCTGGCTCAGAGGAATTGGTTCTTGCTCCTCCAGTCAAAATGAAGGAGAAATAATTTGGTCTAGGAAGTTGACAGGGCTAAATATCAATTTTCACGTGGTGAAAATCCCCCATTTTAAGCATGAGAATTTCCTGATTCTAAATCAGAAATCTCCTCCCCAGCAGGGCTTAAAAACAGATTTTATTTACTCCAGGTTTAGTGCCATGGCTTAAAAACAACTTTCAGTTTCTCCAGGTTTAGAGCCATGGCTGAAAAACAGATTTTAGTTTCTCCAGGTTTAGTGCCATGATTTAAAACCAGCTTTTATTTACTCCAGGTTTAGTGCCATGGTTTAAAACCAGATTTTAGTTTTTCCAGGTTAAGTTCTAGGCCTGTTCTTTATGATCCAACTCCTGGGTGGGACCCAAACCCAGCCCAGCAAAACCCAGCATTTGTGAGAATGGAAATTTTTCTCCCTTTGTGCCTCTGCTGTGGGTTCAAGTTTAGAATTTAATGGCACAAAGAAATAACAGGAGAAGGTTTTAGAGCAGGAACACCTCCCCTGGATCTGGAGCTCGTGGATTTTATTCCTTCCCAGGGAATTTGAGGTCACTGCTCCTCCTGGGCTGATTTTGGGCTCAGTTTACAGCAAATCCAAAGATCAGGAGCATCCAGGGGGAATTGCTCCAGTCAGACCCTGAAGTAAAACTGTGACTATTCCCTCTTCTTATAATTTAAAATACATGATTTCTCTCTTGCAGCATCTCTGGTTATCTAACTGGGATTTAGAACAAAACTTCACATTCTTGTTCTAAGAGCACCTGGAAAATCCATTCATACCCAATACTTTCATTTCTTTACTAGACAATTTATTTTTTTTTTTGCATGTTCTTAGGAGACTATTTCAATCCCAAATGGGGGGGAAAAAAGCACCAAAATGACAGAATATCAGTGGCACAGCAATAATTGAAATTGCCTGCAGTAATTGAAACACCCAAGGCAGGGGTGCCAGGGCCAATTCAAGGAAAGCTCGTTCAGTTCAATGCTTTGCTTGTGCTTTGTTCTGGTTCCACAGCGACAGGACAGGGACCAAAACAGCATGGAAAAAGGGAAGGGGACAGAAAGGAAAAGCTTCACTACCAGACAAGGCTGCCAGTCACCACCAGACTGGACTGAGAACAACAAGGTGCAACAAGAGGAATGAAACCAAAGTTTTCAAAGAGCTCAGCTCCCCCCAGACCCTTCCTGCAGTGACCCACGAGAGGCAGCAGCTTTTTCCTTCTTTTTTTTTTTTTAAAAAACCCCCTCAGACAGAATCTTTCAATCCAATTCCACCAACAGCCAACACCTGGAGAGAGACCCCTGAGGTGGTTCCAATTCTGCTTCTTTGCACCTGGTGATTCTCCCTAGATCAAAAAACAAAACAAAACAGAACAGAACCAAAAAAAACAAAACAAAACAAAACAAAAAATAAAAAGTTCCAGCTGAGAAGCCCCTCGGATGCTCGAGGTCAAAGCCAGGCCAAATGAGAACAGCCAAGTGTCATTGGAATGGGCCAGTAATTAATGTAATGAGGCAGCTTAATGCATCTCCCTTGCTTAGAGGGGAGGGTGCAGCGTGGGCAGGGTGAGGCTACATCCAGAGAGAGGTGATCAAGTCAGCAGCTGCATCATGATTCTGTTTGGAATTTTCTTTCCACCACTTTTGATCAGTTCTAGCATGCTTTTTTTTTTTTTTTTTTTTCTTTTTAATCGTTAAAAAAAAAAAAAAAAAAAAAAAACCAAAAAACGAAACGAAAAAACCGCTCCACGGGCATGCAGAAGGATCAGCTGCTCATGGCATCTTACCCTCATCCCCTCAAATCGGGACAACGCTCTTAAAGGCCTCAAGGCTCTTAGTGTCCTAAGGGATTTTATGGCACCTAGTTCCGAGTAGCCCAGGGCATTAGCTATAAGGCTGACTAAAGAGACCTACACAGAAAATAGAAAAAAAATAGAAAAAAGAACCACAGAAAAAAAAAAAAAAGGAAGAAAGAAAATAACAAGAAGGAAAAAAAAAAATAACAAGAAGAAAAAAAATAACAAGAAGAAGAAAAAATTTAAAAATAACAGAAGAAAAGAAATGAAGAAAAAAAAAAAAGAAAAAAAGAAAGAAAAAAAAAATGTTCCAGACTGTTAGATTGGATCCCCTAACCCTGATTGCCCAGCCCAGGAGCCAACCTGGGCCGCCCCAAATACCGAAGCCATGACACCAGCTGCCTACTTCACTTGTCTGAACCGACCTGGAAGGAAATAATGCAATTGAGAAAAGAACAGAGGGGAGAGATCAGTGAGAGAGAGAGAGAGAGAGAGAGAGAAAGGCAGAGACACACACGGAGAGAGAGGGGCTGTGGAAGGAAGAGCCCAAACAAAAACCTTACCCTGGCCCTTTACCCGGCGCGATCCCGGCGGCCGCCGTGAAATCTAAGCCAGAAATGTTAAAGGGACCTATGGGAAAGAATACAGAGAAATCCACAGGCTGCACAGCTCTGCTCTGCTAGGCTGGGACTGAGGCAGGTCCACATCCAGCTGTGGGGCGGCTCTCCCTGCCTGGCACATCTGGATGTTCCTGCCTGGCACACCTGGACTTCCCTGCCTGGCACATCTGGATTTCCCTGCCTGGCACATCTGCATGTTCCTGCCTGGCACACCTGGACTTCCCTGCCTGGCACACCTGGATTTCCCTGCCTGGCACATCTGGATGTCCCTGCCTGGCACATCTGGATTTCCCTGCCTGGCACATCTGGATGTCCCTGCCTGGCACACCTGGATTTCCCTGCCTGGCACACCTGGATGTCCCTGCCTGGCACATCTGGATGTCCCTGCCTGGCACATCTGCATGTTCCTGCCTGGCACATCTGGATTTCCCTGCCTGGCACATCTGGATTTCCCTGCCTGGCACATCTGGATTTCCCCTGCCTGGCACACCTGGATGTCCCTGTCTGGCACATCTGCATGTTCCTGCCTGGCACGGCTGGATTTCCCTGACTGGCACATCTGGATGTCCCTGCCTGGCACACCTGGATGTCCCTGCCTGGCACATCTGGATGTTCCTGCCTGGCACACCTGGATTTCCCCTGCCTGGCACACCTGGATGTCCCTGCCTGGCACATCTGGATGTCCCTGCCTGGCACATCTGGATTTCCCTGCCTGGCTGTGTTGGGTTATGTGGCCAGCAATGTGGATCCTGTCACCATTCTGGCACATACCACCTGCTAATGGGCCATCTGTTAAACCAGCTGGGGCAATCACCTTTATCTCTTCTATGATCCACCCTCCCTCCAGGAGATATCTCCTGCTAATGGGCCAGGTGTTAAAAACCAGCTGGGCAATCATCTTTATCTTTCCCACAGCCCATCCTCCCTCCAGGAGATATCTCCTGTTAATGGCCAGTGAGTCCCAGGGCATGACTGATAAAATTCCATCATCCCATGGGAGATGCTCCAGCCAGGGGAGGAGCCAAGCCTTTCCTACCCAGATAAAAACTGAGATTTGGGACAGCAAATTTCCATCTTCCCACTGGATTCCAGAGGAAAGCCAGACCTTTGCACATCATCCTTGGACCTTCAGAGGAAACTGCACCTTCTCCAGGAGCACTGCTCCAGCTGAACCACATCTGCCACTGCAGGAGGATGCAGCCACCATTGAATGGGACTGTGCCAACACCCTGACTGACTGACGGGTGTCAGCTTGGATTCTGACTCTGGCAGGGCTGGGATTGTTCTGTGTAATACTGCATTTCTATTTTAATGTTCCTAGTAAAGAACTGTTATTCCTAATTCCCATCTCTTTGCCTGAGAGCCCCTTAATTTCAAAATCATAATAATTTAGAGGGAGGGAGTTTCCATTCTCCATTTCAAAGAGCAGCTCCTGCCTTTACTGGCAGACACCTGTCCTCCAAAGCAGGACACTGGCACATCTGGCTTTTCTTGCCTGGCACATCGGGATTGATTTTCCTGCCTGGTACATCTGGACTCTCCTGCCTGTTCCAGCTGTGGCGCTCGGGGCTGATCCTGTTTTACAGCTGCTCAGGTTTTTGGGCTGAATTGCGTCACTTCACAAAGGCGTCCTCACCATGAAGACTAGCAGCCCAGTACAGACCAGTATAACCCAGTACTGCCCAGTATCACCCAGCACACCCCAGTATAACCCAATATAACCCAGCACACCCCAGTATAACCCATTATAACCCAGCACACCCCAGTATAACCCAGTACAGCCCAGCACACCCCAGTATAACCCAGTATAACCCATTACAGCCCAGCACACCCCAGTATAACCCAGTATAACCCAATATAGCCCAGTATAACCCAGTATAACCCAGCACACTCCAGTACAGCCCAGTATAACCCAGCACACCCCAGTATAATCCAGCACACCCAGTACAGCCCAGTATAACCCAGTATAACCAAGTACAGCCCAGTATAACCCAGTATAATCCAGCACACCCCAGTACACCCCAGTATAACCCAGCACACCCCAGTATAACCCAGTATAACCCAATATAGCCCAGTATCACCCAGTATAATCTAGCACACCCCAGTACAGCCCAGTATAACCCAGCACACCCCAGTATAACCCAGTACAGCCCAGTATAACCCAGTATAACCCAGCACCCCGCAGTACAGCCCAGTATAACCCAGCACACCCCAATATAACCCAGTACAGCCCAGTATAACCATTATAACCCAGCACCCCCAGTACAGCCCAGTACACCCCAGTATAACCCAGTACAGCCCAGTATAACCCAGCACACCCCAGTATAACCCATTATAACCCAGCACATCCCAGTATAGCCCAGTACACCCCAGTATAACCCAGCACAGCTCCTGTGCACAGCAGGGGATTTGGAATGAGACGATTTTAACTCAATCCATTCCACAATTCTACATTTTTTCCCCAAAATTGGGTGGCCACAATAGATGCCACACGGAGCTTTGCTGTTTCCATCCCATTTTAAAATTTGACATTTTCAAAAAACCTAATTTGAACCATGCCAGGGGTGTCCCAAAGCTTCCACAAAATCCCAAAGGTTCCACCAGAACCTTTGGGAGGCAAAACCAGCTCAGTCAGGCCAAGGCTGAGCCCTAAATCTAAATAAAATTAAATAAAATTAAATAAAATTAAATAAAATTAAATAAAATTAAATAAAATTAAATAAATGAATATGATAAATAAAATAAATATAATTAAATGTAAATTAATTATGTTTTATAATAATATGTATAGTAATATATTTAATATAATTAAATATATTTAAATAAATATAATACACACATATCTAATATAAAAATGGAAATTAATATAAATTAAATATAATTAAATGTAATTTAAATAGAAATAAATATAATATAATTAAATATAAAGATAATGAAATATACTATCATATATTTAAATAAATAGAAATACAATAAACATAAAAATAAAAATAAAAATAAACAGAATAATATAAAGTAAATATAAATAAATAGAATAAATGTAATTAAATATAAATATAATTAAATAAAATTAAATACAAAAATCCAACGGGTTTGGAGATGTGATATAAATAAATAAAACATAATCCTTGTTTTTAGAGCTTCCTCCCCTCAGGACACCAAACCAAGAGAGAAAAAATTCTTTGAGCTTTTTGGGAGCTTTGAGGCTTTTTCCCTGAGGAAATTCCAACAGGAGGCACAGCAGGCAGCGAGGTCGGGCAAAGGGAATCCCAGATTGACTGAAAAGCAAAATCCTTCATTATTATCACCCAGGAAAATCTTCACAAACACACCCAGGAATCTTTGGGGATGGAAAGGAGGAGGGGGGTTGGAAAATGTTTTAGCAAAACCTGCAAAATAACATCCAAGAGGTTGTTAGGATGGAAAGGCTCCTTCCCCTAACAGGAAATTTGGGTTAAAAATGTGATTCAACACACACAGGACACAAAACATTGCTGAGGATTTGCTGAGGCATCTCAAAAACACATTTCAGATTTTTTTTTGTCCCCCCTATGAAAAATTCTATTTTCAGCAGAGCAAAAGAAAGCTGAAAAATCTTCCTTGCTCCCTGCAGGGGCAGAAACCCCATAGAAAAAAACCCAAATTTTTTTATCCTTGATTTGTGAATTCACAGATATCTGGGATTGTTAAATCTCTGATACAAGTCAGGATGTGAGGAGGAAAAATTGGATTTTTCAACAGAAATAAGGAGCAGTGGTTCCATACATGGAAATCCTAAAAATTCTATTTTCAGCAGAGCAAAAAAAGCTGGAAAATCCTCCTTGGTCCCTGCAGGGGCAGAAATCCCACAGAAAAACCCCAAATTGTTTTATCCTTGATTTGGGAATTCACAGACATCTGGGATTGTTAAATCTGGAAAAATTGGATTTTACAGCAGAAATAAGGAGCAGTGGCTCCACACATGGAAATTCTCCTAAAAATTCTATTTTCAGCAGAGGAAAAGAAAGCTGGAAAAATTCTGCAAGGCAGAAATTCCACAGAAAAAAAACCCAAATTTTTTTATCCTTGATTTGTGAATTCACAGATATCTGGGATTGTTAAATTTCTGATACAAGTCAGGATGTGAGGAGGAAAAATTGGATTTCCCAAAGTGATACCAAGAAAAATCAGGAATTCCTCCTAAAGCCCTGGGAATTGCAAATCCTTCCTGCCTGGGAAATTCCTGATTTTTACTCCACTCCCAGATAATGGGAAGAAAATTAAAACTTGTATCAGATCTGCCCCATTAAACTGCATTTAATTCAAAACAAATTTTGGAAATTTGTAGTTTATTTTCAGGCAGAGACAAGGTCACTGTCAGAAAATAAAACTTTTAACTTGGTTGTGTCCAAGGAAAGTTGTTGAGGGGGATCACAGAGGATTTAAAAAAAAATTAAAATTTTTAATTTTCCTGCAGGAAACACAAGAGTTTGAGTCACTTCTGCCCCTGAATTCCAAGCTCAGCTCCTTCCACCTACTCAGGAATATTTCCAGAGTGAGAAAGGAGCTGAGCAGAACTGAATCACACACAGAGTGTTCCAAAGGAGAAGCCTGGAAAATTTGGGAATTTTTTTTTTTTTTTTTTAACATCCTTGCTCTTGGGGCCACTGAATCCCAGATGGATGTGATAAAACCATTTAAAAGAATCCAAAGGGATTTTAAAATTTTCCTGGTTCTGAATTTTCCTGCCATTTTCTACCACTATGGACAGCATCATAATAATCAAATATCAAAATAATTCCATTTATTTTCAATTTCCTGTGCTTCAGAGCCAAATTTATTGCTGAAACTTCCCTCTGCTGCCTTTTTTTTTCTTCTAATTCTACAATTTAATCTCCTTTTTTTTTTAATTTCTCAGATTTATCCTCCCTCCCAAGGTGTTCTGCAGGGGAATTCCAGGGTGGATCTGTCCCTCACTCTCTGAGATTTTTAGGAAATTCTTCTAAAAATTCTATTTTCAGCAGAGCAAAAGAAAACTGGAAAATCCTCCTTGGTCCCTGCAGGGGCAGAAATCCCAAAGGATTTTATCCTTGATTTGGGAATTCACAGATATCTGGGATTGTTAAATCAGGAAAAATTGGATTTCCCAACAAAAATAAGTAACAGAGAGGATATACACATGGAAATTCTCCTAAAAATTCTCTTTTTGGTCCCTGCAGGGGCAGAAATGCCACAGAAAAACCCCAAAAAGATTTTTTTATCCTTGATTTGGGAATTCCCAGATATGTGGGATGGTTACAAACTGGATTTCCCAAGAGAAAGAAGCAGAGAGGATACACACACAGAAATTCTCCTAAAAATTCTATTTTTGGTCCCTGCAGGGGCAAAAATGCCACAGAAAAACCCCAAAGGGTTTTATCCTTGATTTGAGTTTTATCCTTGATTTATCCTTTGACTTTATCCTTGATTTATCTTTTGATTTTATCCTTGATTTACCCTTTGATTTTATCCTTGATTTGTGAATTCACAGATATCTGGGATTGTTAAATCTGGAAAAATTGGATTTCCCAACAGCAATAAGGAGAGAGAATACACACACACAAATTCTCCTAAAAATTCTCTTTTTGGTCCCTGCAGGGGCAGAAATGCCACAGAAAAACCCCAAAGGGATTTTTTTTATCCTTGATTTGTGAATTCACAGATATCTGGGATTGTTAAATCTGGAAAAATTGGATTTCCCAACAGAAATAAGTAACAGAGAGGATATACAAATGGAAATTCTTCTAAAAATTCTATTTTTGATCCCTGCAGGGGCAGAAATGCCACAGAAAAACCCCAAAAAGGACTTTTTTATCCTTGATTTGTGAATCCCCAGCTATCTGGGATGTTACAAACTGGATTTCCCAAGAGGAAGAAGCAGAGAGGATACATACAGCCACGATGAGGAAATCCAGCCAGCACCAGGCATTGGTGAAGAATTTGACAAATCCATAGGCACACCACTTGAGCAGCATCTCCAGGATGAAGATGTAGGTGAACACCTTGTCTGCATACTCCAGGATGGTCCTGATGGTTTTCCTCTGCTCGATGTAAATGTCCTCAAAGGCCTGGGGAACAAGCTTGGTGACAATTATGGGATGGATCACCCAGCCAGGGAGAGGGGGAGATATAGATTGATATCAAATGGATCAACCAAACACAGAGGATTGGGTTTGTTGCAGGCACAGGTTGGGGTTTGTGCTGTTGGAGGGTTTTCTAACCTCAGTGAGGATTTTGTGGTATCAGGCATTTCACTCAAACTAGGATCAGAACTCAGATCTGAAGGCTTTGTTCTTAATTTAAACTAAATTAAAATATTAATATAATATTTTCCAATATCAGTAATTTTGGGATTTTGTGATATCAGGCATTTCCACTCAAACTAGGATCAGAACTCAGATCTGAAGGCTTTGTTCTTAATTTAAACTAAACTAAAATCATTAATAAAAGCTTTTCAAACCTCAGTGATTCTGTGGTATCAGGCTGACTTTTCTCCAGGACCAGAACTCAGATCTGAAGATTCTGTTCTTAATTTAAACTAAATTAAAATCATTAATAAAAACGTTTCCAACCTCAGTAATTTTGGGATTTTGTGATTCTGTGAAATCAGGCTGACTTTTCTCTAGATCCTGACATTTCCACTCAAACTAGGATCAGACCTAGACCAGATCTGAAGGTTTTGTTCTCAATTTAAACTAAACTAAAATCATTAATAAAAGCTTTTCCAACCTCAGTGATTCTGTGAAATCAGGCTGACTTTTCTCTAGATCCTGACATTTCCACTCAAACTAGGATCAGACCTAGACCAGATCTGAAGGTTTTGTTCTCAATTTAAACTAAACTAAAATCATTAATAAAAGCTTTTCCAACCTCAGTGATTCTGTGATATCAGGCTGACTTTTCTCTAGATCCTGACATTTCCAGTCAAACTAGGATCAGAGCCCAGATCTGAAGGCTTTGTTCTTAATTTAAACTAAAATCATTAATAAAAACTTTTCCAACCTCAGTGATTCTGGCATTTGTGATTCTGTGATATCAGGCTGACTTTTCCCAGGATCCTCAAATTTCCTCTCAAACTAAGATCAGACCCCAGATCTGAAGGTTTTGTTCTCAATTTAAACCAAACTAAACCCATTAACAAAACCTTTCCTACAGCACCAGGATGGAATTGTGTTTCCTTTGCTTTTCCCCCAAATTTCCTGTCTGGAATTAAATGTCCCAAACCCAAAACCTCTGCCCCACACCCATTTTACTCACCAGGGCACCACTGCTCAGCAGGATCATGAAGATGATGAAGGTCTCAAACCAGTTGTGCTCCACAATTAGGAAACAAGTTTTCCTCAGGGTCCACCAGGATTTTCCCAGCCCCTCCTCAATGTTGACCTGACAACATTTGCAGCGCTGCATGCAACCTGCAACAGGGCCAGGAAACAGCAGCTGAGGCTAAAAAAACTCCTTTATTTTAGATTTATTATTCAGAAATATTTATTTATATTCAATTCTCACTGCCTAGAAGCAGGTTTGATAAAAATCCTGAGTTTTTCAGGAATTTAGGATTGGATTTTTAGGATTGTTTTGCCACTTCTGTGCCTGGGCACCTGAATTAGCATCAATTTGGGGACAGATCAGTTTGTTCTGTTTGGTGAGGAGACAAATGGAAAACTTGCTGATAAAATAACCTTGAACCATTTAAAGCATCTTTGCCATGGGAATTCCTGTAATGGATCAGCTCCTGACAGACATTGAGGCCACTCACAGGAAAGGAAAAGTACTCAGGCATCAGCTGCACAAAAATCAACTTGTTCTTCTACAGAACCTCTAATTCTTTAGAAATTTTAGAAATTCTTTAGAATTCTTTGGAACCTGGAATTCTTTAGAATCCTTTGCAGCCAGGGGCAGGGGGAGGTGTCCCTGGGGGAAATTTGGGTGAGTTTTAAAGTTTTAATTTAAAGTTTTAAATTACTGATGATTCTGTGATTGACACTCCAGCAATGGCAGCTGCACCTCTGAGAGCTTCACTTTGCAAATCCCTCTGAGTCAGACCAGCCCAAGGAGGGCTCTGAGATAAGCCAGGGTTAGGCCAGCTCAGAGCTCACTGGTCCCCAGAACATCCCAAAATCCTCCCTTCTTGTAAGAGCCAAAATGAAGGATGGGCACTCCAGACTGGCTCTTTAAAATATTGTTTATTGTATTCAAATGATGCAGCAATTTATTTATTATTTTAAATTCTGTTTGTTGTATCCAAAGGATGCAGCAATTTATTTATTATTTAAATGCTGTTTGTTGTATCCAAAGGATGCAGCAATTCACATGTCCTGGGTGACAGAGCCCAGCCCACAGCTGTGGCTTCATCTGAAAACTTCCTCCAATTCTGGTTCCAATCCATTATTTACTTTTCATTGTAGATCACCTTAAAATGTGACAATATTTTATTATTTTTACTATTTACTATTTTACTATTACCTACAGCCTATCATAACCACTGACATTACCATATTCATGTTCTTATTTTCCAATCACAAAGTGTGTTACAGGTTAAGCTAGAAGCTGTTTTTCAGCTTTCCTGCAGTGGAAAATTCTGAGATCTTTTTTCTTCTCTCAACATGGCATTTTTGTTTGCCTGTGAAAACCTTTTTGCTTGGTAAAAACATCTTTTTTTATTCTTTGAGGGGGATTTATCCTTTGCTCAGAGTTATAAAAGACCCTTCCAAGTTTTACCTTTTGGCTTCTTAGTTATGCAGTGAGACTAGCTCAGCAATTCTTTTATTCTAGATCAAAACTTGTTATCATTCCTATTCCTTATTCAATTTCTACATGTAAAAATCTTTCTGTTATACATAAAAATCACAATTTCTGTCCCTTCTCTCACCTTCTGTGAAGCAGGCATCAGGGTCCAGGTACTCCTCTGGTGCCTCCACAGGAACTTCCTCCACCTCAGGTTTGATGTCGATGGTGCTGCCCTCAGAGGAGCTGCTCTCGTCCAGTTTCTGCAGCACAAACCCCAAACCCATCAACAATCAATTCCCAAAAACACCAAACCCCACCAGCACTCAGCCATTTGTTCACTTTGGAGTTGTTTCCTTGTTTAATCACTGATCCTGACCCAGCTTATGTCTCACATTAGCAGGATGAAGTTGTTATTATTATTATTATTATTATTATTATTATTATTATTATTATCATTATCATTATCATTATCATTATCATTATTATTATTATATTAGGGTTTAGTTTTTAGCACTAAACTTAAAAGTTCTCCTTGCCAAGACTAGAGACCATTCAGAGTTGACTAAACTTCTTGAATGAATTTTTAGCCCATCCAACCTCTTGGCTGGACTAAACTTCTCAAATTAATTTTTAGCACTAAACTTAAAAGTTCTCCCTGCCAAGAGGTTCCCAGATACTCACAATGTTCTGAACTTCTAGAATGAATTTCTAGCACTAATATTAAAAGCTCTCCCTGCCAGGAGTGGAGACCACTCACAGTGATCCAAAATTCTTGATTTAATGTTTAGCACTAATCTTGAAAGTTCTCCTTGCCAGGAGTGGAGACCACTCACACTGATCTCAACTCCTAGAAAGAATTTCTGGTCCCACTTCTTTGCTGGACTAAACTCCTCAAATTAATTTTTACCACTGAACTTTAAAGTTCTCCCTGCCAGGAGTGGAGACCCCTGAGAGTGATGTGATTTCTAGAAGGAACTCCTGGCCCCACCTCCTTGCTGGACTAAACTACAATTAATTTCTAGTACTAAATTCAAGAGTTCTCCCTGGCAGGAGTGAAGACCCCTCACAGTGATGTGATTTCCAGAAGAACCCCTGGCCCAACCTCCTTGCTGGACTAAACTACAATTAATTTCTAGTCTAAACTCAGAAGTTCTCCCTGAGGAGTGCAGACCCCCTCACAGTGACATGAATCCCCAGAAGAACTCCCGGCCCCACCTCCTTGCTGGGCTAAACTCCTTGAATTAATTTCTAGTCTAAACTCAGAAGTTCTCCCTGAGGAGTGCAGACCCCTCACAGCGACATGAATCCCCACAAGGAACCCCGGCCCCACCTCCTTGCTGGACTAAACTACAATTAATTTCTAGTCTAAACTCAGAAGTACTCCCTGATGAGTGCAGACCTCTCACAGCGACATGAATCCCCAGAGGGAACCCCGGCCCCACCTCCTTGCTGGACTAAACTACAATTAATTTCTAGTCTAAACTCAGAAGTTCTCCCTGAGGAGTGCAGACCCCCCAGAGTGACCTGAATCCCCACAAGGAGCCCCGGCCCCACCTCCTTGCTGCCGTCGGGGTCGGTGTCGCTGCTGAAGTCCTCGGTGTTGAGGTTCTCGAAGTCGGACTCGCCCACGGCGATGGGCACGCGCACGGTCAGGTTGGGGTTGTTGATGAAGGACATGTGCTCCTCGTCGATGATGTACTTCTCCACGCTGCTGCCGATGCCGCTGGTGGTGCCGTTGCCGTTCTTCTGGAAGTCGATGTCGCGGTGGATGTCGGCGCCCGTGTGGTTGGCGATGCAGTTCACCTTCCTGTCGTACAGCTCGTCCAGCGGCTTCACCTCGTCGGCCTCGCGCTGCTTGAAGTGCGCCTGCATGAACTCGCGCAGCTTGGCCTTGCTCCAGGCGATGCCCTTCTTGATGCGGATCACCGAGATCTGCAGGTTGTTCATCTCGCCGTCGTCGTCCGTGGCCGCCAGGTTGTCGGCGCTGAAGGAGCTCAGCAGCAGGGCCAGGAACAGGTTCAGCACCTGGGGGAGAGGGGAGGCTGGGCTGAGCTGTGGGGGTGCTCCCCAAGCTGAGCTCGGCGCCCCGGCCCGCCTGGGGCTGCAGGGGGGATCCAAACGGCACTGAAAGGGAGCCCTGGGGTCCCACAGACACAAAAACAGCCCTGGGGTCCCAAAAATGCAAAATCAGCTCTGGTGTCCCACAGACCCCAAACCAGCCCTGGGGTCCCACAGACACAAAACCAGCCCTGGAGTCCCACAGACACAAAACCAGGCCTGGAGTCCCACAGACTCAAAAACAGCCCTGGGGTCCCACAGACTCAAAAACAGCAGCTCTGGTGTCCCACAGACCCCAAACCACCAGGCCTGGAGTCCCACAGACCCCAAACCAGCCCTGGAGTCCCACAGACACAAAACCAGGCCTGGAGTCCCACAGACTCAAAAACAGCTCTGGAGTACCACAGACACAAAAATAGCCCTGGAGTCCCACAGACCCCAAACCACCAGCCCTGGTGTCCCACAGATTCAAAAACAGTCCTGGTGTCCCACAAACTCAAAAACAGCCCTGGAGTCCCACAAATTCAAAACCAGCCCTGGTGTCCCACAAATGCTAAACCAGCCCTGGAGTCCCACAGATCCCAAGCCAGCTCTGGAGTCCCACAAATTCTAAACCAGTCCTGGTGTCCCACAAATTAAAAAGCAACTCTGGTGTCCCACGAATTCATTACCAGCCCTGATGTCCCACAGACTCAAAACCAGCTCTGGTGTACCACAAATGAAAAAAGCACCAGCCCTGGTGTCCCACAGACTCAAAACCAGCCCTGGAGTCCCACAGACTCATCCAGGTTTGAGCCCCTGGTGCTGCAGGAAGTTCCCTGAGCAGGGATTCTGGTGCAGACACAGCTCTGAGAGTCCCAGGGGTCCCTGCATGGAGCCCCTGGCAGGTGTCAGAGAGGGATTTAATCCCCACAGGATTTAAACTCAGCTTTACTGATTTAGTTCTGACTCTGCCTCAAAGAAAATGAGGAAAATTTGGCATTTTGAGTGATCACTCCCAGCTCTACTTCCACACCCACATTTAGTGACCATCCCCAAAACTCATTTTATCAAAACCCTCTGGCAAGGCAGGACTCTCAGAGAGAGCTCACAGCTACTCCCAAGAACTGCCACTGTTCATGTGACTTCATTCTCACTCACATTTTCCTCCACAGACTTTTCTGCAGGAAATTAAGGCCAGGAGGAACCATCATGATGCAGCCCAGCCTCCCACACAGCTCCCCAGCAGCTCCTGCACACAGCAGCATCTCATGACTGAGCAGTGGGCAGCTTCAGAAGAAACTCCATCCTCATTTTAACTCAGGACCTTCCCCTGTGCACCAAATTATTGGATTTTCTGACTGTTAAAATGCCAGGTTTTGCTTCTTTTAGCTGTTTTTTCCCCTCAGGTCAGGTGTAGGTCTGTCCCTATTAAATATCTTCAGCTTTTATTGCAAAATGTTGGTGGACACTGCTGAAGGCTCAAGGAAAACCCAACTGGGATTTTTCCCAGGCTGTTGGCTTTCTCAGCTCCAGCTGGGATCCTTCCCAGGCTGACTTTTCTGAGTTAAACAAAAGAAGGAAGAATGAATAACATAAATTAACACCTGGTGCTGATCACAGAGCATGTGCTATGTGATGTTTTATAAAAAGCATCTTTTCAAAGAGGTGTTGCCTTCTTGGACCAATAAACCTTTTCAATTCTTCCTATTCTGTACTGCACAATCCATCCTATATAAGTGTGGTGGCCTTTCAATAAACCTGCCTTGAAGAAGCTGCTGGATTATTCCCTGTTCCTAATCAGACAACCACAAATGCTTTATTTACAGATGATTGTTTAAAGTCCTCATCAGGCAAAAAAAACCAACAACTTTAACATCATGCTACCAAAATCTGTGGGACATCAAAGGCCATGAGGGACCCTCCAGAGAGCAAGAACAAACTCTCAATCCATCACTCCCCCACTGAAACACTCATCTCAGAAAATTAATATTTTAGTTACCTTGCTGAAAATAATTAAAAGTTAGAAGGGAGTAGTTATCTGAAACTGAAATAATTGATTGTCTGTCATTTCATGTTTGCTCAGCTGTGCTTGCAATGGGAAAAAACAAAACTAGTGAGCAGATCCAAAGGAACATCAACAATGCAACCAGAAAGCCATTCTGTGAAAAACTGGAATCATTTGTATTGACAGAATAGAATCATTTGTCATTGATAGAAAAGGTGAAGAATTCAGGATGAGGAAGACTCCCCTTACTTCCTCCTTTTAAGACCCCTCCCCACAAAAACGACCCCAGACTAAATTTAAGAAGTCAATCAATGCTTAACAGCCATTCTAGCTAATTACCATAGGAAAGGGGGATGGGAGGGGCTGTTATTTTAATATGTTTTTACTTGACTCCTTTGCCAACAAACAGATTTAGTGATCACCTGTGATTTTGCAGTGTGTATTAGAGAATTAGAGAATTAATAAACACACACTTTCTAACTTTAAATTGTTAGAGAGTCTTTTGTCATCACAGTTGAGTGCTGGGAACGATGAAACAGGAAAACCTTATGAGTGCTTAGCAGAAGATTTTGAAACCATAAATGAAATAGAAATTATAGGAGTTTTCAACTGTGGGGTTGAAAGTAACCATGTGAATGTTTGAGGCCTTTTCCTTTGTTTAGGTAATGCCAAATGCCACAAATACCAAAGAAGCAAGCAGACATCTTCTTCCAAGTGTGGCAGGCAGGAAAGGTTTAGAGATAAAGTTTAGAGATAAAAAAGCAATAAAATATATTAATATAGCAATTCCTATAAGTTGCATGCAAATATTAGAGAAGTTGTATCTTGTAGTAAATTGGTTAGTGGAAATTAAAACATTCAACATAGAAAAAAAAACTTATTGTGTTGTAGATGGGAAAAACTCTCTCTCTGTCCTGCTCTAAGCTGTGGCTGGCAGCTCTCAGCAGAGCTCTGGATACCCACAGCCTTTTATAATAAACTGCAAACTGCATGACCAGAATACAGAGAGCTCCTGAGTTTGTCCTGATAAAAATTCTCACAGTTGAGCATCAGTATTAGACCAACACTCTGATTTTGGTAAATCCTCACTGGGTCCCACCCTGCTGGGGACAAGGAAATACATGTGAAGGTTTGAGGCCTCTTCCTTTGTTTAGGTAATGCCAAATGCCACAAATACCAAAGAACCAACAGACATCCTGTTCCAAGTGTGGCAAGAAAGGTTTAGAGAAAAGGTTTATAGATAAGAAAGCCATAAAACATGGTAATAGAATGATTCCTATAGGTTGCATACAAATATTAGGAAATTAGTATTTTGTAGTAGATTGGTTAGTAGAAATTAGAATATAGGAGAATACTTATTGTATTGTAAATGGGAAATTGCTCTCTATTTTCTATTCTTTTTTATCTTCTTTACTCTCTATGCTCCATTTTCTCTGCTCTCTGTATCACTCTCTCCCTCATATACCCACACCCTAATAATAAACTACAAACTTCAAGACCAGAATACAGAGAGCTCTGAGTCTGTCCTGACAACCATCCCCCCCCCAAAAAATTCTCACAGTTGAGCACCAGTATTAGACCAATCCTCTTATTTTGGTAAATCATCACCAGGTCCCACCCCGTGGACACTGCTGAAGGCCTAGGCAAAATCAGCCAGGCCTTTTTCTTTCAGCCAGGCCATAAAACTTTCTTAGCTCTAGCCAGGATTCTTCCCAGGCTAGAGGCTCCTTCTTTACTGTAAACACAAAAGAAAAAATCATAATGGAGATAAACACCTGCAAAATCCCTGAGAAAGCCAGGAAGAAAAGGTGTCTCCTTCTCTGACCAGTGACTTGTCTGTACTTTGTTTTGCATGAACTGCCTTATTTAAGGCAATAGTTTCCTTCAATAAATTCCTCTTTTTTGCTCTTTCCTGCACCAAGCAAGAGAGTGTCTTTTTGCTGTGCCCCACACCCAGAAACAACCACAGAAACCCAGCAGGAACCATCTAGTGACCACTAAATCTACTGACCACTAAATCTACTGACCACTGGATTTACTGACCACTAAATCTAGTGACCACTGAATTTACTGACCACTAAATCTACTGACCACTGGATTTACTGACCACTAAATCTACTGACCACTAAATCTACTGACCACTAAATCTACTGACCACTAAATCTAGTGACCACTGAATTTACTGACCACTGAATCTACTGACCACTAAATCTAGTGACCACTGAATTTACTGACCACTGAATTTAGTGACCACTAAATTTACTGACCACTAAATCTACTGACCACTGAATTTACTGACCACTGGATTTACTGGCCACTAAATCTACTGACCACTAAATCTACTGACCACTTAATTTACAGACCACTGAATTTAGTGACCACTAAATCTACTGACCACTAAATCTAGTGACCACTGAATCTACTGACCACTAAATCTACTGACCACTAAATCTAGTGACCACTGAATTTAGTGACCACTAAATTTACTGACCACTAAATCTACTGACCAGTAAATCTACTGACCACTGAATTTACTGACCACTGAATCTACTGACGATTAAATTTACTGACCACCAAATCTACTGACCACCAGATTTACTGACCACTAAATCTAGTGACCACTGAATTTACTGACCACTGAATTTACTGACCACCAGATTTACTGACCACTGAATTTACTGACCACTAAATCTAGTGACCACTGAATTTACTGACCACTGAATTTACTGACCACCAGATTTACTGACCACCAGATTTACTGACCACCAGATTTACTGACCCCCAGAACTACTGACCCCCAGACCTACTGACCACTAAGTTCCCGATGACCATGACCATCATGAAGACGATGAGGCACATGGCCTGCCCCGCCACCTCCATGCAGTCCCACATGGTCTCGATCCACTCCCCGCAGAGCACGCGGAAGACGATGAGGAAGGAGTGGAAGAAGTCGTGCATGTGCCAGCGCGGCAGCTCGCACTCGGGGTTGATCTTGCACACGCACTCCTTGTAGTTCTTGCCGAACAGCTGCATCCCCACCACGGCGAAGATGAACACGATGATGGCCAGCACCAGGGTCAGGTTGCCCAAGGCACCCACCGAGTTGCCAATGATTTTTATCAGCATGTTCAGGGTGGGCCAGGATTTGGCCAGTTTGAAGACTCTCAGCTACAAAAAAAATCCAAAATAAAACAGACAAATCTTAAACAAAGAGGAAAATAAAGCAGAATTTCCTAAGCAACAACCACCCGGTATTTTACATAAAGGTAAATCCAGGCTTCTGCTACTGAGCTTACAGGGAGCAGAGAATGTTAACTTTATTGGAAATTTGGGTATTTTGTGCTTAGTTATTGGAATATTGGAATATTGGAATATGGAGTATTGGAAAATTGGGATATTGGAATGTAGAATACTGGAATATGGAATATTGGAATATTGGAATATGGAATACTGGAATACAGGAATATTGGAATATGGAGTATTGGAAAATTGGGATATTGGAATATGGAATACTGGAATGTTGGAATATTGGAATATGGAATGTTGGAATATTTGAATATTGGAATACTGGAATATTGGAATATGGGAATATTAGAATATTGGAATATTGAAATATGGAGTATTGGAAAATTGGGATATTGGAATACTGGAATATTGGAATATGGGAATATTAGAATATTAGAATATTGGAATATTGAAATATGGAGTATTGGAAAATTGGGATATTGGAATACTGGAATATTGGAATATGGGAATATTAGAATATTGGAATATGGAATGTTGGAATATGGAATGTTGGAATATTGGAATATTGGAATATTGGAATACTGGAATACTGGAATATTGGAATATTGAATATGGAATACTGGAATATGGAATACTGGAATACAGAATATTGGAATATGCAATACCAATCGGAAAGATCGCAGCACGGAAAGTCCTTCCACATCTGCCAGACTCAGCTCCATTAAACTGAGGGAGACAATAAACCCATCAAAGATGTTCCAGCCTTCTTGAAAATAATAGTATGGATCCATTGCAATGAGCTTCAGGAACATTTCTGCTGTGAAAATCCCAGTGAAAACCTGGAGTGGGGAGGAGAGACAGACAAAGAACAGGCAAAGAGTCATTTTGGGCTTAATTTCTGAATTAATTAAGCCAGGCTTCTCTGTTTTATACCCACATATGGTGAGGATTTCAAGAATTAATTTTTTCCTTCTGATCTTCAGGCTAAGCCTTGACAAAGAAATTATTCTAAGTCTAATTCCACATCAGGAATCCAGGCATCCCATCAAGCCCAAATCAGGAACCCAGGCATCCCACCAATTCCACATCAGGAATCCAGGCATCAGACCAATTCCACATTAGGAATCCAGGAATCCCACCAAGCCCAAATCAGGAACCCAGGCATCCCACCAAGCCCAAATCAGGAATCCAGGAATTCCACCAAGCCCAAATCAGGAACCCAGGAATCCCACCAAGCCCACATCAGGAACCCAGGCATCCCACCAAGCCCAAATCAGGAATCCAGGCATCCCAACAAGCCCAAATCAAGAATCCAGGCATCCCACCAAGCCCAAATCAGGAATCCAGAAATTCCACCAAGCCCAAATCAGGAACCCAGGAATCCCACCAAGCCCAAATCAAGAATCCAGGAATCCCACCAAGCCCAAATCAGAATCCAGGAATCCCACCAAGCCCAAATCAAGAATCCAGGAATCCCACCAAGCCCAAATCAGGAATCCAGGAATCCCACCAAGCCCACATCAGGAACCCAGGAATCCCATCAAGCCCAAATCAGGAACCCAGGAATCCCACCAAGCCCACATCAGGAACCCAGGCATCCCACCAAGCCCAAATCAGGAACCCAGGCATCCCACCAAGCCCAAATCAGGAACCCAGGCATGGCACCAAGCCCAAATCAGGAACCCAGGCATGGCACCAAGCCCAAATCAGGAATCCAGGGATCCCACCAAGCCCACATCAGGAATCCAGCAGGATTCTGCAGCAGGATCAGCTCTGTGGGGATCCCCCAGCTCTGCTCTCCTCCCTCACCAGGTTGCCCACGGAGAGCACGTGCTCGAACTCGGGGGTCATGGGGTGGTGCTCCATGGCCATGAACAGCGTGTTCAGCACGATGCAGATGGTGATGGCCAAGTCCACAAAAGGATCCATGACAATCAAGTTCACAATCTCCTTCAGCTTCATCCAGTAGGGGTGGCACTCCCAGATCAGGAACGTGTTGGCAAATTTGTACCAGCAAGGGGGGCACTTCCTCTGGGACTCCTCCAGCTCTGCAGGCACAAAATAACATAAAAATCAGAGTTCAGGATTCATCTCTGAGGGTGAAGGATTACAAAAATGTGAACTCTGTGACACGAGAGAAGAGCTGGGCCAAGTTTGTGGGCAGGTTGGGCATCAGGAAGGAGTTTTTCATGGAAAGGGTGGTCAGGTTTTGGAAGGGGGCCCAGGGAGGTTTGGGGTCCCCATCCCAAGGAATGACAGGAGGTGACACTCAGTGCTCTGGGGATCAATCACAGTTTAATCCAAATGACCTTGGAGCTCTTTTCCAGCCTCAAGGGTTCTTGGATTTCAGGATTTTACTGAGCTCCTCCTTTGTCCCTACACAACATCTGCACCAGGTCACCACAAGTTCTAACCCTGTGCTTCAGCCCCACCAGGATGATTCAATGCAAATTATTCCAAATGAAGGGCTATATTTAACTGGGAACTGATCAAGGTAAAACAGTTCAAACTAAAGTTACAAATTCCAAACTGCCTTTGGTGCCAGTTTTTAAATAACTGAGATGAATTCTGTGCTGAACACAGACAGGATCTAAAAGAGGAAAGAGATGACATAACACTGCTGAAGACTTTCAACAGGAATAACCTGATTAAGACTAACTACATCCATTTACAGAAATCAAACACAGAAATGTTGTGTCCATTTTTTTAAATTTTTTACACTGGCTTATCTCAAACACTTAGGGGAAAAAACCCAAACAAAATGAGAAGTTTCCCCCATTTGTTGACTTGCTGGTTCCAGTCAGGCTGTGCAGCTGTGCACCCTCATCTTTTATTTTTTTATGGGGAGGGAAAGGACCACTGTGCTCTCCTTCCCATTGGTTCTCTGGTTGCTTAGTATTTAGTTGCCTTGGAATTTCTGAAGTTAAAAAGAGCCCCATGGCACTGGAGCCCGTGGGCGTTTGCGCAGGAGGGGAGCGGCAGCAAACCCTGCTCTGCTCCCAAGAATATTTCAGTTTTCAATTTCATTGCAGGAGCCAGCAGGAATTTGAGATCATCAGCTGCATGTGGCTGCTGTTCATGAATTCCTTAACACCTTGGGAAGTCTCATCTCAGGGCTGTCCACTGCAGAATTCCCAGCGTGCAGCAGCCCCAGGTTTTTTCTGACAGCTCCAACCCTTCCCTCCCACAGGAGCAAAGGAAGGTTCTCCCAGTGCCTGGGAGAAATGTCACCCCTACCTGACACTCTGATCTCCACCTGCATCCTCTTTATCAAATTTCTCTTTATTTCTATTTAATCTCTTTACCAAGTTACAACTCCTTGTTGCCTTTACCTCCACCTCGATGCGACTGGGATGCAAAAATCAATTAAAATCAAATCTAATAAATATTTTTTTCTCAATAAAGACCCCAAAGAAGCAGATTTAGGCAAAACCACGCATGAACATGCA
The DNA here is from genome assembly GCF_029582105.1 of Oenanthe melanoleuca. Classification (NCBI taxonomy): domain Eukaryota; kingdom Metazoa; phylum Chordata; class Aves; order Passeriformes; family Muscicapidae; genus Oenanthe; species Oenanthe melanoleuca. Next base: position 1,371,093 of record NC_079363.1, on the reverse strand, counting down.
CTGCTCTAAAGCAGGGGGAGCTGAATTCCACCAGACCAGGTTGCTTCAAGCCTTGCCCAACCTGACCCTGGGAATTTTCTCTGGGCAATCCCATCCTCAAAGGGAAGAATTTATTCCCAATATCCCCTCCAGCTCTGCCCTCTGGCAGTGGGAGCCATTCCCTGTGTCCTGTCCAAAGTCCATCCCCAGCTCTCCTGGAGCCCCTTTAGGCCCTGGGAAATTCCCATGGAAAAACTGAATTCCCAGGATTCCCAGTGCTGAGACTTTTTTTTCATCCTAGAGTTCCCAGTGCTAGGAAGTTCTCAGTACCAGGAATTCCAGGAATTCCAGGAATTCTATCATGAAAAAAATGCCCCATTCCCAGTTCCCAGCACTGGGAATTCCAGGAATTCTATGATGGAAAAACCACCCCATTCCCAGTTTTTAGCACTGAGAATTCCAGGAATTCTTGCATGAAAAAACTGCCCCATTCCCAGTTTTCAGTTCTAGGAATTCCAGGAATTCTAACATGAAAAAAACGCCCCATACTCAGTTTTTAGTGCTAGGAATTCCAGGAATTTTGGGGTGAAAAAACCTCCCCATCCCCAGTTCCCAGTGCTGTGAATTCCAGGAATTCTATCATGAAAAAACCACCCCATTTCCAGTCCCCAGCACTGGGAATTCCAGGAATTCTAACATGAAAAAGCCACCCTGTTCCCAGTTTCCAGTTATTCTAACATGAAAAAAATGCCCCATACTCAGTTTTTAGTGCTAGGAATTCCAGGAATTCTGGGGTGAAAAAACTGCCCCATTCCCAGTTCCCAGCGTTGGGAATTCCAGGAATTCTATGATGAAAAAACCACCCCATTCCCAGTTTCCAGCAGTGGGAATTTCAGGAATTCTGGGAATTCTATCATGAAAAAACTGACCCATTTTCCAGTGCTGGGAATTCCAGGAATTCTGTGATTAAAAAAACACCCCATTCCCAGTTTCCAGCGTTGGAAATTCCAGGAATTCCAACATGAAAAAGCCGCCCTGTTCCCAGTTTTCAATTCCAGGAATTCTGTGATGAGAAGACCACCCCATTCCCAGTTTCCAGCATTGGAAATTCCAGGAATTCTATGATGAAAAAACCACCCCATTCCCAGTTTCCAGCGTTGGAAATTCCAGGAATTCCAACATGAAAAAGCCGCCCTGTTCCCAGTTTTCAGTTCCAGGAATTCCAGGAATTCTGTGATGAGAAAACCACCCCATTCCCATTCTCAAGCCCCAGGAATTCTGCTCCAGGCCCATCCTGGCACCCCAGATCCACCTACCCTCCACCAGGGTGTTGGTCAGCCCAGTCATGACACTGTTGGTCCTGTCCTTCCTCCCATAGGATGCGTTCACCTGATCCATGGAGACCAGCAGGGACCCCCCAGGCTTCTTCCTGATCTCAATCTCTGTGGTGCCCTGAAACATTCACACCATGATCAACACACAGGGGAGATTTCTCTGCATTAGTCTGAATTTCCATATTTTGTATTTTTTATGTTGTTCCTCTGTCCTTCCCACCTCCCTATAGTTTTAAGCTGTCAAATCAAAACTCAAATTCTTTTTTCTCTTGGATCCTTTTTTCTCTTAGACGAATTACAGACTGTATTTCAGAGAACATTTCTAATTACATGCAATGTAATTAATTCAAGCAGATGGGCAGTGACTCCCTTTACAACCTGAGAAATCCACAGCAGCCTCACCTGAGCCACACAAATTAATCAAGTTTATAATTTGACAGGATCAACATTTATTTCAAAATCTCTATGTGAAAATTAGAATAAAACAAGCTCAGCCTCAACAAGGATAACTCATTTCTCCCAGTCCAGCCCAGCATGGAACCAGTTTTGTGCCACCACAGGGATGTAAAAATCCAAATTTTTCCACCTTGGAAGGGTCACCTTGCTCCCCTGGATTCAGAGCTGGTCCTTCCTCAGTTTCCCTCTGAGGATTGCTCTGCATTGCCAGAAAATCCTGGGTACTGACAGATAACTGAGCTTTTTTTGTCTCTCCACACAGAGTTAGTACAATAAGTGCTAATTATTATTTTTTCTCTACACTGTGCTGGTCACCACATCCATCCTCTGTTAAAGGATTAAATATTGAAAAATAAACTGAATTAATGAAGAACAAAACCAGGTAAGTAACTGATGCTTAAAACAACTAATTAGGGTCAAACAGGTTGCAAGAATTCCAATAATTTAAAAAAAACAGCTTGGAATTTATAGGCTTGGTAATGAGATTTTCTCAGAAATAATTGATTTAGGTCTCTCTCAAATGATGTTGTTTCAACTAAATTCAGATTCTTCTGTGCCTTCCTAACAGATATGCTGTGTTTGGAGCTTTGTTTCTCTCCTGCACTCTGAAATGTTGATCCACTAAAAGGTTTTTTCAATACCAATTCATTCAAGTAATTACAAAAAGCCACAGGAGAATTCAACAATTACAAAAGGCATATTTTACAAACTCATTATTTTGCTAACAGCTGCCCCTGGATTAATGAAAAACTCAGAGAAAACTCAGAAAATTTAGAAAAAAGATTGTTTACATTTGATTTTAACCCTCAAATATTTTATCTTATTGTGAAGAATATTCACAACTATCTTTAAAAACTGGGTTGGTTTTTCCCATTCCCATTTAAATAGCTCTGAATAGCCCCAACACACCAAGCCTACTATTAATAGGATTTAATTAAGGACTCCATTCCAAGCTTTTTTCTTTTTTTTTATTTTTTCCCAGCAAGCTGGAGGGGAAGGAGGAGGATTGTTGAGTTTGAAAAGGAAGGAAATGGGTGCTGGAAGCTTGGGGTGTTTATGAAATAGAGGTGTAAGCTCAAGTTTTAAGTAAGTTTAAATAAGTATGAAAATGTTTTAAGTGCCTTAAAAAGTAAAAGCCCCAGATATCAGGGTAGAAAATAAGTTTTAAAAACAAGACTCAGTGAGAACTTAAAACCACAGTTTTAGACAAAATAAAAATATAAGAATGTTGCTTACATTTTTCAGCTAGAACAGCTTTATGTGCAGATTGTACATAAACTTTCATACTAGAAAACTGGAATTCTAATAAGTTAAGAAGAAATGCTTCAGATTTGTGTTTTTAGCTTATTGTAAATAAGAACCTGTGAATAAGAATTTGTAAATAAGACCTGGGGAGAGATGCTCTCTTGCTCTCTCTCTTCTCTTCTCTCCCCACCACCATCATCACTCAGAAGAAGACAGGAGCTGCTGCTGCCACTCTGGCCCTCCTGGGGCCTTGACAGGAGCAACTTCTACTTTTCTTCTCTTTGGGACTTTTCTTCTATTTTGGGACTCTATGAAAGCTTTTTAAACATGGACTTCAGCACTTGGGACTCTTTGCCTTTCGAGACTGATGTGCATGTACACAACTTTAAAATTACTTACAAATACTTATTCTATAAAATTATTTCTAAATAAATATTTATATATATTTATATATATATATATAAATATATATGTATATATATAAATATATATGTATCTGTATCTGTATCTATATCTATATCTATGTCTATATCTATCTATATATCTACATCTATATATCTCTATCTATATATCTGTATCTATACTATTTCTATGTCTATGTCTATGTCTAATCTATATCTATCTATATCTATATCTATATCTATATCTATATCTATATCTATATCTATATCTATACCTCTATATCTATATCTATATATCTATATCTATATCTATATCTATATCTATATCTATATCTATATATCTATACTATATCTATGTCTATATCTATATCTATATCTATACCTCTATATCTATATCTATACCTATATATCTATATCTATATCTATATCTATCTATATCTATATCTATATCTATATCTATATATCTATACTATATCTATGTCTATATCTATATCTATATCTGTATCTATATCTATGTATCTATATCTATACTATATCTATGTCTATATCTATATCTATATCTATATCTATATCTATATCTATACCTCTATATCTATATCTATACCTATATATCTATATCTATCTATATCTATATCTATATCTATATCTATATCTATATCTATATCTATATCTATATCTATATCTATATCTATATATCTATACTATATCTATGTCTATATCTATCTATATTGATATATAAATTTCATATTTTATCTCTATAACACAGGAGCCTACAGGGGGGTAAACACTTCTCTAGTACGAGTTATCATAGGCAGGAAGGATTTCTTATCCCATGGGACACACTCCAGGGGGGCCCTTCAGGAGAGCCCGAACCCTTCACACTACAAACCGCATTTCCTCGGGCAGCGTGCCGTACCTCGGGCAGGATGCGGCCGGGCAGGCTGGAGGGCGGGCCCCCGATGAGCGACACGACGCCGTTGCAGTCCACGGTGCTGTTGCGCTTGAGGCTGCGGCGCAGCGCGGGGAAGATGCGCGAGGAGCGGCTGCCCTGGCTGTAGCCGCTGTAGCCGCTGTAGCTGCTGCGCCGGTCGCGGCCCCGGATGGGGATGAACAGCGAGTCCCTCCTGCCCTCGCTCTCCTCCACCGTGCTGTGCTCGTCGTCCGCGAACTCGTTCTCCGACACGGGCTCGCGGAAGCGGCCCTTGTAGCTGAAGATGCTGCTCTTGCTGTTGTGGCGGGACAGGAACGGGGAGCCCGGGATGCTGAGGAGAGACTGCGAGAGGGGAGGCTGAGTGAGGAGGGGGGACCCGAGCACTGCTGGGGGCTTTCCTAGAAACACAAATGCTTTCCTTGGGTTTGGACCTTGGTGCTTTCCCAGAAACACAAATGCTTTCCTTGGGTTTGGACCTTGGTGCTTTCCCAGAAACACAAATGCTTTCCTTGGGTTTGGACCTTGGTGCTTTCCTAGAAACACAAATGCTTTGCTTTGGACCTTGGTGCTTTCCTAGAAACACAAATGCTTTGCTTTGGACCTTGGTGCTTTCCTAGAAACACAAATGCTTTGCTTGGGTTTGGTTTAGTTTGCTTTGGACCTTGGTGCTTTCATAGAATCATGAATGCTTTGGTTTGGACCTTGGGGCTTTCCTAGAAACACAAATTGGTTTGGTTTGGTTTGGTTTGGTTTGGTTTGGTTTGGTTTGGTTTGGTTTGGTTTGGTTTGGTTTGGTTTGGTTTGGTTTGGTTTGGTTTGGTTTGGGAAGGACCTTGGTGCTTTCCTAGAATCACAAATTCTTTGGTTTGGTTTTGTTTGGTTAGGTTAGGTTAGGTTAGGTTAGGTTAGGTTAGGTTAGGTTAGGTTAGGTTAGGTTAGGTTAGGTTAGGTTAGGTTTGGTTTGTTTTGGTTTGGGTTTTGGTTTGAGAGGGACCTTGGTGCTTTCCTAGAATCACAAATAGTTTGGTTTGGTTTGGGAGGGACCTTGGTGCTTTCCTAGAAACACAAATTCTTTGGTTTTGTTTAGGAAAGATCTTGGTGCTTTCCTAGAATCACAAAGGTTTGGTTTGGTTTGGTTTTGGTTTGGTTTGGTTTTGGTTTGGACCTTGGAAATTGTCCAGCTCCACCCCCTGCCATTGGGGTGGGTGGTTCCACTCTGTGCCTTGGGTTTCAGCTGTGATATTTTTCAGATTCTCTGCTTGGTGTGTAACTCTGAAACTTCATGCTAGGTGTTAATAAGTTCACTTCACAGGGGAGTTGGACAAAACAATCCCTTCCCAGCTGCAGAACTGAGGACAGCTGGTACCCAAAAATCAGAAACAATGGGAAGGAAAGGGGGCTGAAACTCCATAACCTGGGGCTGTGGTTGGACAATAGACCCCAATATGAACCAAAACTTATAAAAGTGTAAAACTCATGACCAGGATCCATCTTGGATCTGATCTGGGTGTAGCCCTGGCCAGGCTCTTGCACTGTCATTTAATAAATTCCTGTTTTATTCCCTTTGCTCTGCCTGGTCTCTGTTCCAGCTCAGCCTTTCCAGACATCACAGCCTTTGCCTCAAGCTGCTCCAAGCCCTGTCCAACCCGGCCTTGGACCCTCCCAGCACTGGAGCTTCTCTGGGCAATCCGTGCCAGGGCTCCCCACCCTCACAGGGAGGAATTTCTGACCCTGCTCTCTGCACTGGGAAGTCACTCCTGCCATGGGAAATGTGTGTGAGAGTCAAACCTGGGCCCTACATGTTCTCCTGACCCAACACAGTTTAGGGCAGGGGGCAGAACCCTTGAGGTACCGACAGGAATCTAAACCAGAATTATTATCCTGACCTCGAGCAACCACAATCACCAGTGAAGGAGCAGAAAAGCACCTGGTTCATGATGGAGAACTTCCTCCCCAGCCTGTTGTCTGGCAGCCTGAATGCTTTCCTCCTCATGCCATCCTCAGACTCTGACTTGAACACCTTCTCATTGTCACACTTCTCATCCCCTTCCGACAGCTCCTTGTCCTTCCGCTTCTTCCTCCGGTTCCGCCGCTCCTTGGCGCTCTTGGAGCTGAGTTTGGAGATCTCTGAGGAGCTCCTGGACATCCTGCCCCCCCCATCATCCTCCACAGCATCTTCAGACACCGTCCCTGCCGAGGTGACCATGGCAGCAGCCTGAGGGTGCAGGCAAGGGAAGGAAAAGTAAATCACATTTTTCCACCATTCATGCTCAATATTCTGCTTTAATGAAGTTTACTCTTTCTTACTTAGAGAGTAAGTTCCACTTCCTTATTTTTGACCCTTAAAGGGTCAAATACCTTTAACTCTCCACATCTTGGGTTTCTCCTGCTCAACTAAACTGTCTCAGCACTTCCCTTCCCTTGCAGGAGCAGAATTTTCCCATTTCATACACCCTTAATGCACCTGAGTAAAAGACTTTGAGGCAAGACTGAGATGTTTATTCTCTCCTTGCAAGAAACTTGCAGCCAGAATTTGTTAGAATTTTTACAGTCTGCTTGTGCAAGTAGTACAATCAGCTTCTGTGGCAGCCTGGCTCACCACCCTCACAGCGAGGAATTTCTTTTTTTTTTCTCACCTGTGCTTCTTCCTGTTGCTTTTTCAATTGCTCCAACATGGCCTTGAATTCTGCCTCCTTCTGCTCTGCCTCCTCCAGGGTTGCCTGGTTCTGCTCCTCGTAGGCCATGGCCACCACAGCCAGGATCAGGTTCACCAGGTAGAAGGATCCCACAAAGATCACCAGCACAAAGAAGATCATGTAGGTTTTTCCTGCCGCTCGTAAAGTCTGGAGGAGGAAAAAGAACAGCACAGGGATTAGAGAAGGGAAAAGAAGCAATTTCAGGCTTCCCTGACACGAGATGCACGAGCTGATCCCAAGTTTCTTGATCTGGATGTTTCTAAGAAAATCCAGCAGTGCTGAATATTCCCCAGCTCAGCGTTTTCCCTGCTGAGACACTGCACATTGCTCAGCCACCAACACAGAAGGTGACATCCACCTCCCTCCCTTAAGGGAACATCCAAGGGATACAAACTGAAAAGAATTCACAGTGTGAAACCCAATGCTCAGACTCCCTTAAAACCAAATCCAGAAAAAGCTGCTTCAGCGAGGTGCCCAAAGCACCCTCAGGTCATGAGGAAACTCTCTGCCCTCCAAAGAGCTGAGCACCCTCTGTGAGCAGAGCTGAGTGCCCACAATGCTCCTGAATTAATTCACAGCTCAGCTGGACCCACCATCCCTTCTGGACTTCAGTTACTGCCAGGTAATGTGCCCCTTCCTCCCCCCAGAAATAAAAACCTCACTGTGAAGCTTTACTTGCACTCTTTTTGAGAGAAGGAATAAAACAATAAAAGCTTCTCCCATTTTCCTGCTTTATCCCCAAATTCTCCCCACAAAGCACAACACCAAAGAGAGGTGTTCACTCACTAATTGGTACAAGTTTTCCCAAAAGTCCTGAGTCATAAGGCGAAATAAAGCCAGGAAAGCCCAGCTGAAGGTGTCGAAGCTCGTGTAGCCGTAGTTGGGGTTCCTTCCTGCCTTCATGCACGTGTACCCCTCTGGGCATTGCCTGGGCAGGGACATAAAGTTGATTTAATTAAGTTAATGTGGCCAGAAATGTGGATTCTATCACCATCTGCTGGGTAGTAATTCCTTATTTCTATAGCACATACTATCTGCTAATGGGCCATTGTTAAAACTAAGCAAAGCAATCATCTTTTATCTTTTCCACAACCCAGCCTCCCTCCAAAAACATATCATCTGCTAATAAAGTCCCATTGTATAACTAATAAAATTACATCATCTCATTAAAAGATGCTCCAGTCAAAAAAAAATAAAATAAAAAAAAAAGAGAAAAAAAAACCAAAAACCCAAGCCTTTCCTACCTAAATAAAAACCTGAAATTTTAAATAGAAAGATACCTTCTTTCCACTAAATTCCAGAGGAAAGCCAAACCTTTCCACATCATCCCTAAACCTTAAAAAAAAAAAAAATGCACCCTTCTACAAAAACACTGCTTCACCTAAACCCCATCTGCCACTGCAAAAAAACTGTAGCCACATTTAATAAAACTGCTACCAACACCCTGACTAACAGGTTGTATTCTGACTCTGTCAGTGTTTTTAAGATTGTTCTTTGTTATACTGCATTTCTATTTTAATTTTCCTGGTAAAAACCTGTTATTCCTATTCCCACATCTTTGCCTAAAACAAAAACTCACCCTGCATCTGAGCTGTTACCACACAGCAAAGGGTCAGGGGCGCCAGGAATGATGTAAAAATTTGCTGAAGATGAAAAAGAGATTACATACACATATGGAGTTAGAGGATTTAATATATATAACATTATTATAACATTATTAAAACCTTCACTTAAAAGCTTTTCCCCCCCTCAAAAGCACTGCTGAGGAATTTATCAGCAAAAAAATATATTTTGGATAAAATATTTAGCTGAAAGAGCACATCCAAATTCTTTTATAGGATGAACTCAACTAGGAACATCTCAACAAAAGATTATTAAAAAAAAAACTGAGAAAAAACCTGAGAAATGTCTGTTTTTACTGTGAAAAGCAGACACAGCACAGCATGAGCCATGCTGGAAGTCCAGGGCAGGAGGTTTGGGGAGCCTCACTGCAGAAATACCTACACATATTGTTGGTGTATTCCTCCCAGTCAAAGCCCCTGGAGCCATTATCCAGGAAAGTCTCGTTCACATTAATTGGCCAAATCACACATTTGTTCCTCAAATTGCCCATGAACAGCTGGAGCCCAATGAGGGCAAAGACACTGAGACAGAAAACTGTCAGGATCATCACATCTGACAGCTTCTTCACAGACTGGATGAGGGCACCCACGATGGTCTTCAGGCCTGTGGAGAAGAAACAAGACTGGAAATCACTCCTGTAGGAGGAAAACCCACTGCAAACCCAAATTCCCTCAGTGCCTGGGAAAGGCTGGGGCTGTAATGGGAAATGAGAGTGTGGGGTTTGGTTTTCCAGCCAGTGCAGCCCTGGGATGGGGGCAAGGGATGGGCAGAACAACCCAAAATCCCAGGGCTGGTCCCTGAGAATGGCTGAGCAGGACTGTGGGATGTGGGGAATCATTTCCCCCACACATGGTTTGTCAAATGAGGATCAAGTTGGGATTTGCTGCCACAAATCCTCTCTGGGCACGTTCTGAGCTCACTGACACAGGCTGCAACAACTCACAGAGATCAAACACCTCCAGCTCTCCCCATCCTGGCTTCCTTCTGCTCAGATGGACTCTCTCAGCACTTCCCTCCCCTTGCAGGAGCAGAATTTCCCCTTCCAGTGGTGGCTTTGGTTACAGGGTTTCACCCAGAGCTTTGGGATTTACTGAGGCCTCTGGGATCACTGACAGGCTCAGGAAGAAAAGGAAAATATTCCAAAAGTTATCCTGCTGGTTTCCCACACCAGTCTGCTCTGTGAGAGGCAGAATTCATGAGTGGGGAGAACTCAGCATTGATTTTTAGGTGACAGAATTTTGAATATCAAATCAGGCCCCTTTAATCAGTGTAAAGAGGGATGATTCTATGGTTTATAAATGAGCCTCTAGAGAAGGCAGGAAGGAGAAAAAAAAAATAAATCACAACTGAATTTGGGGCCAGACAGATCCAAATTTCCAGCTGAAACCACATGAACATTTTGGAGCAGAAACCTTGATCCCTTCCCACTTCCTCCTACAAAACCCCTGCAGAGGTCAGACATGAAGATTCCAAACCAAACAGCTGCAGGTGCATCCCTGAGAAAGGAATTCTACCTGGAAGCATCATTTCCTTCCATCATCCAAACTTTCCATGGCTTTTCTGGCACAGAGCAGGTTCCTGTCATGCTCACCCCCTGGCTCTGCCCTGCACATGCACCCCAGGACAGCAGCTCTGGGGTCCTGCTCTGGCTGTCCCAGGGTAAAAAACTGGCAGCAGGACAGATCCCAGCCCAGGAACACTTCAACAAACACAAACCAACAACTCCCAGCTGCAGCCACCACCCCTGTGCTCTGCAGGTGCAGATCCTGGAATCCAGCTGTGATCCAGGTGTGTCCCCACCATCTGAATCAGGGAATTCAAATGGAAGAACTCAAGTGCCAATAGAGAAATTTTCTTGAGGCCATCATGGTTTCATCACCAAAATAAGACCAAGGGGATATGATCCTTTCCATCTAATTAAACTTTTCAGCCTGGCTTTAGTTTCAGAGATCAGTCTGAAATGTGCATACAAAGGGACAGAAAAGCATGGAGCAAAGCTTGTCCATCCCATAATTTTGGTGGTTTAGCTCATGGATGTCACAGTTTGCTCCTGTCCCACAGATCCACAGAGACCATGGAATTTTGTCCATGGTATGACAAATTCTGGTAATATTTCCCATATTTATCTTGTCTCAAACACACTTTAATTCCAGTTACTGACAGAAGGTGTAGATGGCACTCAAAACACTAAAATTAGTTTCTCAGCAGCTCAGCACAGAGCTAAAATTCCCATTCCATGAGCTGAAGCAGAAGGGGAACCCCTTTAGATTTTAATATTCTGTGTATTCTAAAAAAAAAAAAAAAAAATCACCTTTTCCTTGCAAAATCATAGTGGTAAAACCCATACAGAGCACTTTATGCTTTCACACTCAATAACTCAAAAAGCCAAATATTCAAATGCTTCACATCCCTCCTGCTGGCACAAAATGGAGGGGGACAAGATTTGTGCTGCAGAAACACATCTGGACAATCCTCCCCAAAAAGAGACACAAAACCCCAAAGTTTGGCCATTCCAGAGATGTTCAGTGCCCCAAACAGGATCCCTTGGCTGTGTGTGGCAAATCACCCCTTTTATTCAATCAAAATATGCAGCAAATTATCCCACTGATAAAAATTACATTAAAAATGTGCTGAACTCAGCAGGGCTCAGCCTCAACCCCTGAAATTTGAAATAATTTTGTTTTAAATAAGTTTGGAATTGTATGGAGACAATGACCCCACAGTGAGCTGTTCTGCTGCCTGCAGAACACAAGGCATGCTGTCACACAGCTCCTCAAAGCTGCTCCAGCTCCACTCTGCTGCAATTAAAAAAGCAAAAAACAGGCAAAACTGGTTTTAATATCAATGTGTCTCCTCTGAGCAGGGCAGTGACTCTCTGGAGCAGGCTGAGAGAATGAGAACTGCTTTTCAGACCACTGCTAAAGGGTTTTTTTTGCTCTTAAAAATCACCAAACGTGAAGGAAGGCTCAGTAGGAACCAGCAGGTTCTCACTGGGTGCAAGGTAAAAAAAAAAAGCAGGTGCCAGTAGGAGCATCATCATCATCATCATCATCATCATCACCATCATCATCATCATCACCATCATGCACAACAGGCAGCTCCAGCTGATGGGGTTGGCAGTCTGGGATGGCACAAAACAATTCCCAACCATTCCACAGGCTGGGAAAGCAGAACCACAACTCCAGAACTAGGGAACAAACCACAGAGGAACTGAGACAGAACTCAGGGAGGAGTTATTCTGGACCAGGCTGAGCAGCTGGAAATCAGAAAGCTGGAGAGGTCTGAGTGCCTGTCAGAGCTGAGCCTGAGCTCAGAATTTGGGGAACTTCTGTGAAACCACGTGCATGAAGCTTTTCTGCACAAGAATTCAGCATCAGGAACTGTTCCAGGCCAGGCTGGACAGAGCTGTGATTAAACTGGGCTTAAAAACTTGATTAAACTGTGATTAAACTGGGCTTAAAAACTTGATTAAACTGTGATTAAACTGGTGTTCATGCCCATGGAAGGAGGTGGAACAAGATGAGCTTTAAGGTCCCTCCCAGCCAAACCAGAATTCTGTGGCTCTCAGTCCATGATGTGCCAAAACAGAGGAAGGGCCACAGCTCACCCAGCTGAGTCACAAATCCAGAAGCAGCTTTGGCAAGGCTGGTCCTGACAGGTCCAGTCACAGGAAATGGGCAAAAAGGTTTTAATCTTGGTTGGGTTCAGCTCTGCTCCTTTACAAAATTATTCCTAGAACAACTCCAAGATAACAGGGCGAGTCCCTGAGCCAGAAACTGTTCAGCACATGGAATTAAACTTTTAAGCCTGGCTTGAGTTCCAGAGATCAGTCTGAAAGGTGAGTACAAAGGGACAATATGGAGCAATGACCTGTTCAAATTCTGTTCATCTCAGAATTTGATGCCCAGGAGCCTTGATTTCAAACTGCTTTGTTACACAGACTGCAAATCCCATCCAAAAAACCAAAATCCCAGTGCCATCTGTGAGGAATGAGCAGTGCAGGGAGGGAGGGGAAACACTGAGAGGGGAAAACACCAGCCCAGCCTGTAATGCTGAATGGTTCTCACCTGGAATTACAGAGATAGTTTTCAAAGCTCGGAGAACTCTGAAAGTTCTCAATGCTGAGACATTCCCAAGGTCCACAAACTCTGTGACATATCTGCAATGAGGGAGGTCACACACAAAAAACACCATGACAATACACACACCAAAAATCCAACCAGCACTACAGACAAAGCAATACATCACTCACAGGGGCCTGTACCCAACAGCTACACACCGACCTTACCTGGGATTACAGAAATAGTTTTCAAAGCTCTCAGAACCCTGAAAGTGCGCAGAGCTGAAACATTGCCTAGGTTTACAAACTCTGTTATATACCTGCAGAATTAAACCAGAGTTAATGGCACTGGGGGGGTCACCTCCCTCTGCAAACATTCTTCTGTTGGAGGAAACAGCTCGTGAGTTAAACCAGGATTGGCATTGAGGAGAGGGATGCAAAGCTGCAGAGGTAAAATCAGGGTTTGGATCTCTCAGCTTGGCCAGGATGTCCATCCTCACCTGGAATCATGGAAGGGACTCACAGGACTCCTGCACACACACCCCAAAATCCCAAATTTGGCATCCCAAAAATCACCTTTTCCTTGCCAAAGCACAGTGGTAAAACCCATCAAGAGCACTTTATGCTTCCACATTCAACAACCCAAAAAGCCAATTATTGAAATGCTTCCCATCCCTCCTGCTGGCACAAAATGGAGGGGGACAAGATTTGTGAACAAAACAGACACAAAACCCCAAAAATTTGTCATTCCAGGGATGTTCAAACAGGCTGTGTGTGGCAAATCATCCCTTTTATTCAACCAAAATATGCAGCAAATCACCCCTCCAATAAAAATCACATTAAAAAATGTGCTGAGCTCAGCAGGGCTCAGCCCCAACCCCTGAAATTTGAAATAATTTCATTTATTTGAAATAAAACCCAAGCACTCCTGGAGCTCTGGCAGTGCTCAGACCAATCCATGATTCCATGAGTGCTCCATCACCCCAGAGCTGCAGTTTCAGGTTTATTCACTTTATTCACTTCACCTCATGTTTATAAGAAAACAAAATCAGCTTCTGCTTTGATTAACATCCTTCCATTTAATTAGCATCCTTCATTTTAATCAGCATCCTCCACTTTTAATCCTTTATGCTTCAATATCTGTTTGTGAGCCACAGGAAGGTTTGATTCTCCTTTTTTTCTTTTTTTTTTTTTTTTTTTTTTTTCCAAGAGGATAAACCAGAGGAGAAGAAGTGCAAAGTACCAGGGTTGGATTTGTTAAAAAAATCCCCAAAATGTCCCTTTTCCCTTTTTCCATTTTCCCCCTAAAAAATCTCCTCAAAATGTTTATTTTCCATTTTTTTCCCCTTAAAAAAAACCTCCCCAAAATGTTTATTTTCCATTTTTTTCCTTTAAAAAAAACCTTCCTCAAAAATGTGAATTTTCCTTTTTGACCCCAGCTTAGAGAATATTCTCTCTGTGGGGAGAAACTTGGTATGAAAAAGAAAATAAATGCTCAACATTTCAGATTTTTCCCTGGTGCAGAAAGGCCTCAAGGGCTTCCAAAAACTCTTGGCACACAAAAAATAAAAATAAAAAATAAAAATAAAAAATAAAAAATATAAAAATAAGATTGTAGCAGAGCATAGAGGCAAACCCTCTGGAGAGGAGGGATTTAGGAATTTAAGAAACAACTAAAAGGCAGAAAAAGAGCAAAAAATCAGGAAACTCAACAAACTTGGGTGCAGAATCTAAAATATGATTAAAAGTGTTTTAATTCAACTCAAATCCTCTGAATCCTTGGAAATACAACTCCTGAACCTTTAATTTAATTCAATTTAATTCAATTTAATTCAAAGCATTTTCTGTTTTGTTTTGTTTTTTTTAAATATTAATGGGTTATTAACAGATTATTACTGGGTTATTAATGTGTTATTAACTGGTTATTAATAGTTTATTAATAATTTATTATTATTATTATCTCCAGTCACAGCCCAAGGGGAAGGAGTGGCAAAAACTGGAATTTAAAGATATTTTATTCCTTCACTGATCTGCCCCCCTGGTGCATGAACCACCTCAAATCTTGTTTAAATCAAGTTAATTTTCAGAAAATCTGATTTTTTTACAGCTCCACTGACTCCAGACTGTTGCAGCTTAGAGAATCTAAGAGTTCCAGAGATTAAGTTTAGAAATTAAGGCTGATTTTAGAAATGAAAGCTAATTTCAGAAATCAAGGCTACTATTAGAAATTAAAGCTAATATTAGAAATCAAGGCTGATTTCAGAAATCAAGGCTAATTTCAGAAATCAAGGCTAATATTAGAAATTAAAGCTAATATTAGAAATTAAAGCTAATTTTAGAAATTAAAGCTAATTTCAGAAATTAAAGCTAATTTTAGAAATTAAAGCTAATTTTAGAAATCAAGGCTAATATTAGAAATTAAGGCTAATTTCAGAAATCAAGGCTAATATTTGAAATCAAGGCTAATATTAGAAATTAAGGCTGATTTTAGAAATCAAGGCTAATTTCAGAAATCAAGGCTAATATTAGAAATTAAAGCTAATATGAGAAATTAAAGCTAATTTTAGAAATTAAAGCTAATTTCAGAAATTAAAGCTAATTTTAGAAATTAAAGCTAATTTTAGAAATTAAAGCTAATATTAGAAATCAAGGGTAATATTAGAAATTAAGGCTGATTTTAGAAATTAAAGCTAATTTCAGAAATCAAGGCTAATATTAGAAATTAAAGCTAATTGCAGAAATCAAGGCTAATATCAGAAATTAAGGCTAATATTTGAAATCAAGGCTAATATTAGAAATTAAGGCTGATTTTAGAAATCAAGGCTAATTTCAGAAATCAAGGCTAATATTAGAAATTAAAGCTAATTTTAGAAATTAAAGCTAATTTCAGAAATTAAAGCTAATATCAGAAATTAAGTCTAATTTTAGAAATTAAGGCTAATATTTGAAATCAAGGCTAATATTAGAAATTAAGGCTAATATTAGAAATCAAGGCTAATATTAGAAATTAAGGCTAATTTCAGAAATCAAGGCTAATATTTCAAATCAAGGCTAATATTAGAAATTAAAGCTAATTTCAGAAATCAAGGCTAATATTTCAAATCAAGGCTAATATTAGAAATTAAATCTAATTTCAGAAATTAAAGCTAATATTTAAAATCAGGCTAAAACTTCCCTTGGGGAAAAAAAAAAAAAAACCAAATCAAGGGCATTCACTGAATTTTTTTGATTTTTTTTCTTTTTCCTCCCAAACTCTCCTCTCTCCCTAAAGTTTTCCAAAAAAAGCAGGATGAGGAACTCACGCCATCATGATGACACTGAAGTCCAGCCAGTTCCAGGGGTCCCTCAGGAAGGTGAAGCCATCGATGCAGAACCCCCTGGCAATGATCTTCACCAGGGACTCGAAGGTGTAAATCCCAGTGAAGGTGTATCTGCATGGGAGAGGGGAAAAATAAATTAAAGTAAATTAAATTCAAATGTTTAGTCGAAATAAAAGGGTGAAAAGGGGTTTATCTGCATGGAAAAGGGGAAATAAATTAAATTAAATTAAATTAAAATTTTTAACCCAAATAAAAGGGTGAAAAGGGGTTTATCTGCATGGCAAAGGGGAAATAAATTAAATTAAATTAAATTAAAATTTTTAACCCAAATAAAAGGGTGAAAAGGGGTTTATCTGCATGGCAAAGGGAAAAAATTAAATTCAAATGTTTAATGGAAATAAAAGGGTGAAAAGGGGTTTACCTGCATGGGAAAGGGGAAATAAATTAAATTAAAATAAATTAAAATTTTTAACCCAAATAAAAGGGTGCAAAGGGGTTTATCTGCATGGCAAAGGGGAAATAAATTAAATTAAATTAAATTCAAATGTTTAATGGAAATAAAAGGGTGAAAAGGGGTTTACCTGCATGGGAAAGGGGAAATAAATTAAATTAAAATAAATTAAAATGTTTAGCCCAAATAAAAGGGTGCAAAGGGGTTTACCTGCATGGCGAAGGGGAAATAAATTAAATTAAATTAAATTCAAATGTTTAATGGAAATAAAAGGGTGAAAAGGGGTTTACCTGCATGGCAAAGGGGAAAATAAATTAAATTAAATTAAATTCAAATGTTTAGTCGAAATAAAAGGGTGAAAAGGGGTTTACCTGCATGGCGAAGGGGAAATAAATTAAATTAAATTAAATTAAATTAAATTAAATTCAAATGTTTAACCCAAATAAAAGGGTGAAAAGGGGTTTACCTGCATGGCGAAGGGGAAATAAATTAAATTAAATTAAATTAAAATTTTTAACCCAAATAAAAGGGTGAAAAGGGGTTTACCTGCATGGCAAAGGGAAAAAATAAATTAAATTAAATTCAATTCAATTAAATTAAATTAAATTCAAATGTTTAATGGAAATAAAAGGGTGAAAAGGGGTTTATCTGCATGGGAAAGGGAAAAATAAATTAAATTCAAATGTTTAATCCAAATAAAAGGGTGAAAAGGGGTTTACCTGCATGGCAAAGGGAAAAATAAATTAAATTAAATTAAATTCAAATGTTTAGTCGAAATAAAAGGGTGAAAAGGGGTTTTAGGTAGGTAAAAAGGGGAGGTGGAAAGGTTGAATAGAAGTTTGGGGGGTTTGGGAGGATAATAATAAATAAAAATATATAATATAATATAATATAATATAATATAATATAATATAATATAATATAATATAATATAATATAATATAATATAATATAATATAATATAATATAATATAATATAATATAATATAATATAATATAATATAATATAATATATAAATTTTTATATATTTATATATATAAATATATAAATATATATAAATATATAAAATATTAATAATATAAATATAAATATAAATAATAAAATAATAAAATAATAAAAATAATAAAAATAAAAATATAAAATTTTTATAAATATAAAATTTGGTGCTTTGTGAGGTAAATATAAATATAAATATAAATATAAATATAAATATAAATATAAATATAAATATAAATATAAATACAAATACAATTTTTATGAATATAAAATTGAATGTTTCAATCCCACAGTCTGCACTTACTCCACATTCTTGGACCACTCAGGGGGGTTGCTGAAGGTCATGAACACGCAGTTGGTCAGGATGGTGCACATGATGATCATGCTGAACACTGTGGGGCAGAGTCAAGGACAGACGGACAGAGGGACAGAGGGACAGGGGACAGAGGGACAGAGGGACATGGGGACAGAGGGACTGAGGGACAGAGGGACAGAGGGACAGGGACAGAGGGACAGGGGGACAGAGGGATAGAGGGACAGGGGACAGAGGGACAGGGGACAGAGGGACAGAGGGACAGAGGGACAGGGGGACAGAGGGACAGAGGGACAGGGGACATGGGGACAGAGGGACAGAGGGACAGGGGACAGAGGGACAGAGGGACAGAGGGACTGAGGGACTGAGGGACAGGGACAGGGACAGAGGGACACGGGGACTGAGGGACTGAGGGACAGGGGACAGAGGGACAGAGGGACACGGGGACTGAGGGACAGAGGGAGAGGGGGACGGGGGACAGGGGGACAGAGGGACAGGGGACATGGGGACAGAGGGACAGAGGGACAGGGGACAGAGGGACAGAGGGACAGGGGACAGAGGGACACGGGGACAGACGGACAGACGGACACGGGGCTCAGTCCCACGCCCCCAGGCCATGAGGAATTCCTGCTTCTCTGGGGCTGAGCTGCTCCCAGCAGTCATGGGAAATGAGTCTTGATATTTTTAATTTATTGCATTTTGTATTTTTAATTTGTTGTGTTTATATTTCTAATTTCTTGTATTTATATTTCTAATTTATAGTATTTCTATTTTTAATTTACTGTATTTGTATTTTAATATACTGTATTACACCATTTATATGCTCTATACACTGTATTATATATAATATTTATATAATAAATATTTTTAATATACTGTATTACATACATCTATATATTCTATACACTATATTATATATAATATTTAAATATTTTAATACACTGTATTACATAAAACACCTATATGCTCTATACACTATTAAATATAATATTTATATACTATACATTTTAATATACTGTATTACATAAAACACCTATATGCTCTATATACTATTATATTTAATATTTATATACTATAAATTTTAATATATTGTATTACATATAACATATATATACTCAATATACTATATTATATATATTTATATAATATCTATTTTAATATAGTGTATTACATATAATATCTATATGCTCTATACACTGTATTATAAATAATATTTATATGCTGGATATTTTTAATATATTGTATTACATATAATATCTATATGTTCTATACACTATATTATATAAAATATTTATATACTGAATATTTTTATTATACTGTATTATATGTACTATTTATCTACTACACGTTATACACTATAGAACATATATGGCTACATAAATAACATTTAATGTCCCCTTTCAACGAAATTTCTGGTTTATATAAATTTAATATATTTTTAAGCTTTGTTTTATATAAATCAATGTTATTTTTTCTGTTATTTTCCTATCTCAGCAACTGAATTGAGAGGGCTAAATGAAAATGTGTCCCCAAATCCATCTATACAGTAACATCTATAAATCACCTATAAATCATCTATAACCATCTATAAACCATCTATAAATCACCTATAAATCATCTATAGATCACCTGTAAATCATCTATAGACCACCTATAAATCACCTATAAATCACCTATAAATCATCTATAACCATCTATAAACCATCTATAAATCACCTATAGATCACCTATAAATCATGTATAAATCATCTGTAAACCATCTATAAATCACCTATAAATCATCTATAACCATCTATAAACCATCTATAAATCACCTATAGATCACCTATAAATCACCTGTAAATCATCTGTAAATCATCTATAAACCATCTATAAATCATCTATAACCATCTATAAATCATCTATAAATCAACTATAAATCATCTATAACCATCTATAAACCACCTATAAATCACCTATAAATCATGTATAAATCATCTATAAATCATGTATAAATCATATATAAATCGCCTATAAATCACCTATAAATCATCTATAAACACCTATAAACCATCCATAAATCATCTATAAATCACCTATAAATCATCTATAAATTAATAATCTATAAACCATCTATAAATCACCTATAAACCATCAATAAATCATCAATAAATCATCTATAAATTACCTATAAACCATCTATAAATCATCTATAAACCATCTATAAACCATCTGTAAATCACCTATAAACCTTCTATAAATCACTCATAAATTACCTATAAACCATCTATAAATCATCTATAAACCACCTATAAATCACCTATAAATCATCTATAAACCATCTATAAATCACCTATAAACGATCTATAAACGATCTATAAATGATCTATAAATCACCTATAAATCACCTATAAATCATGTATAAAATCACCTATAAACCATCAATAAATCATCTATAAATCATGTATAAATCAACTATAAATCACCTATAAACCATCAATAAATCATCTATAAATCATCTATAATCCACCTATAAACCAGCTATAAATCATCTAAAAAAATCTTTTCTGTTGTTCCAGCCCATGGCAAAGCAGAGCTCAAATCCAGATATTAGGATTTAATAAATTGGAAAAAATAAAAAATGAAAAAAATCAAAGAATCTTTCCAATCATCTCTGCTCCCTCTGGGAGTTTGGGGTTTTAAGTGATTAATTTCCAAATTTTTTGAGTGCATTTTAACTGCTGAATTAGTAAATTAGTTACATTAGTAAATGGTTAAATTAGTTAAATTTTAACTAATTAGCAGCAGAGGGCTGAAATCCAGCTGTGGGATTTGCAGAATTATTTCAGGAGACTCAAACAAACCCTGGATTGAGACCCTGACAGAAGTTCAACCCTCAGCACATCCAGGGGCAGCAAAAATAAAAATAAAAATAAAAATAAAAATAAAAATAAAAATAAAAATAAAAATAAAAATAAATTTAAAATAAATAAATAAATAAATAAATAAATAAATAAATAAATAAATAAACAAAAATATAAAAAATAAAAATTAAAAAATAAAAATACAAATATATAAAAATAAAAATAAAAATAAAAATAAAAATAAAAATAAAAATAAAAATAAAAATAAAAATAAAATAAAATAAAAAATAAAAAATAAAAATAAGAAAAAATAAAAATAAATAAAATTTAAAATAAACATATTTTAAAATTAAATAAAAATTAAAAATTAAAAATAAAAATAAAAAATAAAATAAAAATAAAAATAAAAAGAAAAATTTAAAAAATAAAAATAAAAAATAATAAAAAATTTAAAATAATAAAAATAATAAAAATAAAAATAATAATAAAAATAAAATATAAAAATAAAATAGAAATAGAAATAAAACAGGGGCAAATAAAACATTCCCAAATCAACCCAGAAAAAATGGAAAAGCTTTTTCTCCACCTGAGCTGGGAGTTTGCAGAAGCCTCCAAACCCTCTGAATGTGTTTCCATTTTAGAGCCATTTCCCAAAAATAAATAAATCATCAGGGTGAAGCAGCTCAGTCAATAAAATCATTTCTTTTTCCCAGTAACTCCATTAGATGAGGCTCCCTGAGCTTTTGCCATTAGGAAAATGTTTCAGAGATGCCAGAAGAGCAAGGAATTAATCAGTGTCTAATCACAGGCTGTGGTTTGCTATCCAGATAAAAATTCTATTTATTTCTCTATAATATTTTAGGATTTATTTCATTATGTTTTAATTCAATTTAATGATTTCAGTAACTTTCCTCCACATGAAGCACAACCTTCAATATTCCAAACTCGTGTGTGTGCACTGAGGGAAGAACTGGGCAAATAATTTATTGTCACTGCATGTGGCTAATAATTAAATAATAATTAATAACTAAAATAATTCATTTTTCACCCAGTAAAAACCTGATTTTCTGGATATTCTCAGGCCAAGCCAGACCTGCAGGAATTCACATTTGTGAACTGAGCACAAATCAGCAGGGAAGAGATTTTCAGTGAAAACACAAAGGGAATTCAGGAATAAAAAAGGATATGAATGTATCAAAATTTTAATAGCTATTCTTCTAAAGAGATTAAAAGGACTTAAAATGTACAAGGCAGGTGTGGCACTAAATCTGAAGAGTGTTTTCCCTCTGTTTAGTACTACAAAGGTCTGCAGAGAAAAACAGAAAAAGAGAAAATTAGTGCAGGGAAATCACAGCAGGAAGTGTAAAAACAGAGAAACAGGAAAAAAAGAGAATTTTCTGTTTGTTTTTTAAAATAATCTCCTTTATCAAGCTCCTGTTAGGGTACACATCAAGCAGGGTAATTCTACTCCAAATAATTCACACACCATGGATGATTCTACTCCAAATGTTCATTTGGGAAATCCAGAATTTGGGAAAATCCAGAATTTTCTGGTTTTTTGTTTTTTTTTTTAACATGAAGTTCCCATTAGGGTACAACACACACCATGGGCAGCACACACACACCACAGATAATTCCCAAAAAATCCATTTCACCAGAGACCTGGGACAAACAACCTCCAAGAATTTTGGAAACCCAGAATTTTGGGAAAACTCAAAATTTTCTGTTTTTTGTTTTTTTAATAATCTCCTTTTTGAAGCTCCTATTAGGATACAACACACCTGTACATTGTGGGCATCACCCAGCAGGGTAATTCTACTCCAAATTAATTCACACACCATGGATGATTCTACTCCAAACATTCATTTGGGAAATCCAGAATTTGGGAAAATTCAGAATTTTCTGTTTGTGGTTTTTTGTTTTGTTTTTTTGGGGTTTTTTTAATTTTTTTTTTAATAATCTCCTTTATGAAGTTCCCATTAGGGTACACCATGGGCAGCACACACACACCACAGATAATTCCCCAAAAATCCATTTCACCAGAGACCTGGGACAAATAACTTCCAGGGTGAAAAAAGAGAATTTTCTGTTTGGGTTTTTTAAAAATAATCTCCTTTATCAAGCTCCTATTAGGGAACACATCATGGGCATCACCCAGCAGGGTAATTCTACTCCAAATTAATTCACACACCATGGATGATTCTACTCCAAACATTCATTTGGGAAATCCAGAATGTGGGAAAATCCAGAATTTTCTGTTTGTGGTTTGTTTTGTTTTGTTTTTTTTTAATTTTGTTTTTTTTTTAATAATCTCCTTTATGAAGTTCCCATTAGGGTACAACACACACCATGGGCAGCACACACACACCACAGATAATTCCCAAAAAATCCATTTCACCAGAGACCTGGGACAAACAACTTCCAAGAATTTTGGGAACCCAGAAATTTCTGGGTTTTTTTCTTTTCTAAATAATCTCCTTTTTGAAGTTCCCATTAGGGTACATCCTGTTCATTGTGGGCATCACCCACCAGGATAATTCCACTCCAGATAATTCACTCACCATGGATAATTCTACTCCAAAAATCCATTTCACCAGAGACCTGGGACAAACAACTTCCAAGAATTTTGGGAACCCAGAACTTTGGGAAAATCCAGAATTTTCTGCTTTTGTTTTGTTTTGTTTTGTTTTTGGTTGCTGTTTTTTTTTTTTTTAAATAACCTCCTTTATGAAGCTCCCATTAGGTTACAACACACCTGCACATCATGGGCATATTTGGAGATAATTCTCCAAAAATCCATTTCACCAGAGACTCAATCAAACAATTTCCAGGGCAAAAAAAAAAAAAAAAAAAAGAGCAAACAGGATAAAATGAGGTGGGAGCAGACACAGCTCAGCCCTGGGTCCCACTGCTTCTCACACACAGGTGTTTAATATATTAGGCTCATTATTTTATTAAGAACCTGTGGAATTACAATATCTTTTGTATTTTTGATTTTTATTTTTATTTTATTAAGAACCATGTGAATGTGGGGCAGAATTCTGCTTTTCACCACACAGGTGTTTAAGATGTGAGGCTCATTATTTTATTGAGAACCTGTGGAATGAGAATATTTTTTGTAATTTTTTAAAAATATTTTTATTTTATTAAGAACCATGTGCACGTGGGGCAGAATTCTGCTTCTCACCACACAGGTGTTTAAGATGTGAGGTTCATTATTTCATTAAGAACCTGTGAAATTACAATATTTTTTGTAATTTTTTTAATATATTTTTATTTTATGAAGAACCATGTGCACGTGGGGCAGAATTCTGCTGGTCCAACCCCCTGCAGCACCACAGGTGTGTGAGAAAAAAGGGAAAAAAATCAATTTGTGTGCACTGAGAAGCCAAAGCCCCTTCCCTGCACCATTTATCTCATTTTAATCCTCCCCAGTGTGATAATTGATAAATGATTTGTGTTAATCACAGAAGTTTTGGAGTTTGTATAAAAGAATACTTAAAATAAGAAAAGAACATGGACTTGGATAAAGGGAAATACATGATTAAAGCCACTCTGTTTAAATCCCCTTGTTATGAATAGTGTATACTAGTTTGTAAATAAAAAATAATAAATTAAAAAAGGGTTTTCCATAGTCTGAAAGGTTTTTTTTGCAGAATCAGATTTCCTGCCTTTGTGTAATCAATCCCAAACTTTCTGCTAAAGATCAGAATTCCCACTCCTGGTTTTTATCCACCAAGACCAGATGGTTCCATCACCAATTGTCCCAAGAGCTGTCCCACAGAAGTTTGGAATTTTTTTGACCACCACTGCTTACCTTGCAGAATTATTACAACAAAAAGAAAATCACAATTATTGATGACTACAAGCAAAACCATATTATAAAAAAGGAGCTGCAAACCAAGCTCAGGCTGTGACCCCTCACGTTTTCCCCAGCACTGTCTATATAAAATAAAGCAATTAAAATTTTTTTTTTTTTGTTGTTGTTTCTCATTTATAACCCCAGCTGGACTCACACCCCCAGCCCTGCCTGGCACAGCCCAGGGGAATCCACCAGGGCTCCCTGCCAGCCCAGCCTTCCCCAGGAGATTCACCCTCAGGAAATTTGTCATTTGTCAATGAAACAACCTGTCTGAGCTCCTCTGCCTAAGTGAGCCCATGGAGCAGGAAATTATCTGTACAGGGAATCAAAAACCAGATGTGGCTCAGCAGAACCACTAATGCACCCCCAGCAAAAGCACTTTACAGACAGCCCTGGGCAGCTCTGAAACTGCAGCATCAAGAATTCATGACCAAACCACCTGGGCATGGACAAAGCTTCTAAAAGGCCCCAAAGTTTTAGAGAATTGCCATTACAGAGTGCTCAGGGAACACCCAATTCTAGGAATCAGCTCTCCCCCTTTCCAGGATCCCTTTCCTTTTTAAATCATTTTTAAATTTACCTTTTTATTTTCATTTTAAATCTCTTTTTTGCTCTCATCCCACCAGGATTCCCACAGGCTGTGCTGCCCCAGATCTCCCAACTCTCCCACACTTTCTGAGCAATAAAACCTGGAAGAAAACAGGAATTTCCCAAACCCCACTCAGCAGTTCTGAGACCACTGGGTCTCCATTTCCCATGGGAAAAATCCCAATGCAGGGGAAGTCAGCAAGCCAGGGGAGGCATTTCATGGAAAACCCATTTCCAGCAGAATTCCACAATTCAGGAATTTGGCACTGCCTGCTGTCATCTCACAGAATCCCAGAATCTTTGAGGTTGAAAAAGGATTCTAAGATCATTTGTGACCAATCATCCAGCCCAGAGCACCTTCAGAAAAAGAAGGAAAATCCCAAAAAATAAATTCTCTGAATCAATCTGCAGAATGATGACTGTGCTTGGGTTGAAAAAGAAATCTAGGATAATCTGTGACCAATCTCCCAGCCCAGACCACCTTCACAAAAGTCCTAAAAAAAGATAAATTCTGTAAATCAATCTGCAAAATGATGACTGTGCTTGGGTTGAAGAATTCCAAGATCATTTGTGACCAATCTCCCAGCCCAGAGCACCTTCAGAAAACTCCTAAAAAATGATAAATTCTCTGAATCAATCTGAATGATGATTGTGCTTGGGAGAACAGAACAGCTCCTCATTTTCTGTCTGTGCTCTGCCCAGATTTCTCCTTTTCAGGCCACAGAGCTGTTGATTATTCTGTTGTTGTTATTCTGCCTGTGCAGCCCATCACCCCTGGGCTCCCAGCACAGCCCTGACACCAGCAGGGAGCCAGAATTCCAGTCTGCTCATCCATCAGGACAGTTCCCAGCTCCCCCATTAAACCCTGACTCCATCTCCACCTGGGCTCATCAATAGAAAGAAAAGCCCAAAAGCCAAGAAGTGTTTGGCAAAACCCTCTTTTAGTTTCCCCTTCTGCTGCTGATATATTAAAATTCCATTTCAAAATGGCTGCAAGCTCTTAAAACATTTCCTGGGTCTGGGCCAAGAACATCCTTAAGAGCTTTTAAGATGTGCTGAAGCAAAAACCAAAACTCAGAGGAAGGAGATACCTGGAAAAAGTCATTTTGCATTCAGTTTAAGAGATGCTTGTGTCTGGCTGGACTTCCCAAAGACTTTGTGGTTAGAGCTGTGAAAAAACTCCCCCAGCTTTAGTTTCCATTGAGTCACCAGGATCCACCAAAACCTGAGGAACAGGTCTCATGAAAGAAGGAAATAAATTCTCTAAATCAATCTGCCTGTTTCTGGTTAGAAATGTGAAAAAAACTCCACCAGCTTTAGCTCCCATTAATTCACCAGGATCCAGCAAAACTGGGGAACAGGTCTCAGGAAAAGAAGGAAATAAATTCTCTAAAAGAAATAAATAAATTCTCTGTGCTTGGGAGAGCAGCAGAACTGAGGGATGGCAGGAATGAGAAGGTTTAAAGCATTCCTGGCTTCCTGCAGGTTTTCCACTGAGCAGTTCTGGGATGGCTGAGGAGTGGGCAGGAGATTTCAGGAGCAAACAGCTTTGGGAACAGCCTGGGAACAGATGGGAGCCCATTCCTGCAGCAATGATTTCCTGGAGACACCCTGAGCTGCTGGAAAAGGAATTCACAGGAAACTGAAAAATTCCAGCCATGAGAGGCTGAGGGCAGCCCTGGGGAGAAGGGTTTGGGGTGCTGGATGTGCCCCAAAAACCCCCTGGGGTTGAGTTCCCTTCCTGCCCCCTGCCTCAGGTGAGACCTCACCTGCAGAGCTGCCTGCACAGGCAGATTGAAGTTTTTAAGTTTAATTTTTATATTTTAATGACCTCACAATCTACCTGTGCAAGACTGAGATTTTCTTTCCTGTGCAATAAATCCACTCTGCCCCCAGGCCAGAAATAATTCCCCACCTTTCCCCCATCACCAGGGGACTGCAGGGATTGAGGAGATGGGAGCAGAGATTCCACATTTGGCATTTTCTGATCACAGCTCTGGATCCACAGCACCAAAAATCACACAGAATGGAGCTCCAGCACTAAAAATCACACAGAATGGAGCTCCAGCACTAAAAAAATCACACAGAATGGAGCTCCAGCACCAAAAATCACACAGAATGGAGCTCCAGCACCACAAATCACACAGAATGCAGCTCCAGCACCACAAATCACACAGAATGGAGCTCCAGCACCAAAAAATCACACAGAATGGAGCTCCAGCACCAAAAATCACACAGAATGCAGTTCCAGCATCAAAAAATCACACAGAATGGAGCTCCAGCATTAAAAAATACACACAGAATGGAGCTCCAGCATTAAAAATCACACAGAATGGAGCTCCAGCATTAAAAAATCACACAGAATGGAGCTCCAGCACCAAAAATCACACAGAATGGAGCCCCAGCATTAAAAAATCACACAGAATGGAGCTCCAGCATTAAAAAATCACACAGAATGGAGCTCCAGCACCAAAAAATCACACAGAATGGAGCTCCAGCATTAAAAAATCACACAGAATGGAGCTCCAGCATTAAAAAAATCACACAGAATGCAGCTCCAGCATTAAAAAATCACACAGAATGGAGCTCCAGCACAAAAAAATCACACAGAATGGAGCTCCAGCATTAAAAATCACACAGAATGGAGCTCCAGCATTAAAAAATCACACAGAATGCAGTTCCAGCATTAAAAAATCACACAGAATGGAGCTCCAGCACCAATAAAATCACACAGAATGCAGTTCCAGCACACCCTGCCTTCCCCCCAGCACCTGCAAACAGCCACTGCCAGGAAATCCAACCTCCTTTTTTCACTCTTCCCCTTTCTCATTCATTTTTCCTCCTTCTTTGAAGCCAACTGGAGAGACAGAGCTGAAGAAAAAACGCCTTGAAACACTCAAGACCTGGAGCAGGCAATGGAACTCAGGAAATTAAGAATAAAAAGATTTTAGGTTTTTTTGGGGGTGGATTTTGAGGCTGTTTTTAGGCATTTTGAGTGGTTTTTGGAGGTGTTTTAGGTGGATTTTGGGGCAGTTTAGGGTGGATTTGGGGTTGATTTTTAGGCTGTTTTGGGTGGATTTTGAGGCTGTTTTGGGGTGGACTTGGAGGTTTTCTTGAGGATATTCTGGGGTGGATTTTGAGGGGTTTTTTAAGGCTGTTTAGGGCAGATTTTGAGGGTTGAGGCTGTTTAGGGATTTTGAGGTTTTTTTAAGGCTGTTTTGGAGTGATTTTGAGTGTTTTTTCTGAGGTGTTTGGGGGTGATTTTTAGGTTGTTTTGGGTGGATTTTGAGGCTGATTTTTAGGTTGTTTTGGGTGGATTCTGAGGTTGATTTTTAGGCTGTGTTGGGTGGATTTTGAGGTTGATTTTTAGGTTGTTTTGGGTAGATTCTGAGGTTGATTTTTAGGCTGTGTTGGGTGGATTCTGAGGTTGATTTTTAGGTTGTTTTGGGGTGAATTTTGAGGCTTTTTTGAGGCATTTTGGGGGGATAAAAAGCTGATTTTTCTGCCTCTTCCCTGTGTTGTGGTGACCTCACTGCAAAGCAAACCCAGGAGTGCCGTGGTGACCTTGCAGAGTCCCCCCCTCCCCCTGCACATCCCAGAGCCAGCCCTGCCTCCTGCAGCTGGTCCCTCACATCCCTGTGATTTTCCTGGCCCAAGGTGACATTCTGGACCCACGGGGCTCCTTTCCAAACCTGGCATGTGACTTTGACAAAGCTGCAAGTCACTCCCTTGGCACAGAGGCTCCAGAGAGATCCTCAGGTGCTTCAGCCCTGAGTGACCCAGCCCCAGATCTCACCCACGTGAGCACATTCCTCCTTTTCCCACTCAAATCCAAACTCTCTGAACATCCAGGCACCTTCTGCTGCCTCAGAACTGGAAGAAGCATGAGCACAGATGAAATTCCTATCAAGGGAAATTAAGGAAATTAACAGCCACAACCTGGCAAACATCATGTTCAGAGGGAAAGAAAGGGGTGAGGAGATGTTTAGTAGGAGGGATGGGCTGGGCCATTAATGGATCAGAAGAAAAAAGAGGTGTAGAAGATGGAAAAACATTAAAAATCCTGATAAAGCAGTGGAATGAAAAAAGAAAGTCCTGGTGTCTTGCTCAATAAACAGGATTTAAGGCCTGAGGCTGCTCTGCTCCCATTGCTGGGGCTGCTCACAAACAGGGTTTTCCTGAATTCTGTTGGCACATCTGCCCTTTGGATATATTCATTGAAATGTTTTGGGTTCCCATAATAAAAATGGGAAATTATTGTTCCTACCTTGTGCTTCAGGCCAGGAACTGAAGGCCATTTAAAGTTGTAAAACAAGGAATCATGAAAAAGTTCTTTCTGGTCCTTACAGAGAGATAAAAAAGAGCTAAAGCAGCTCCCAAAGCTGCCACCTGTGAGCAAAGGGATTCCAGATCCTCCTGTGCTGTGATTCACCCCTCACCCCAAGACACTGAGGGGCAGATCCTTCACAGGCTGAGCTTGATTCTGAGAATCTTTTCCAACTTCAGGGATTCTGGAATTGTGTGACTCCAATTTTGCAAAATGAAAGTGAGCAGAGAAAAGAGCAGCACCTTGGACAAAACCATTGCTGGGCTACAAACTTGTGACTCCCTGAGCCACAGTTCTGTTTCCAGGTCACACTGGTTCTCCTTTAAATCTCACTTTACAGGCTCTGGGAGGTTCAGCTGCTCTGTTAAAATGCAGTTTCAGTTTCCTTAGACAAACCAAGATCACCATGTCCTCCTGCAGGGAAAAGCAAGCAGCTGATTTGTCCCTGAGCAGGCTGCAAAAGCAGAGACCTGTGATGCAAAGACTTCTGGAGAGGGAGGGGAAAAAAAAAATCTTGGAAAACTTCCCATGATTCAAGCAGATTCCTGATGATTCAGAGAAAGGCCTTAAAAATTTTTTTTTGTGGAAAGTCACTGACTGTTGGGAGATGGACACGAAGGGAAGGGAGAAGGGGATGAAGAGTTTTGGGGGAAGCAGGATTTGGGGTGAGGATGCAGGGTTTGTAGGGGATGCAGGGTTTGGGGGATGCAGGGTTTGGGGGATGCAGGGTTTGGGGGGATGCAGGGTTTGTAGGGGATGCAGGGTTTGGGGGGATGCAGGGTTTGTAGGGGATGCAGGGTTTGTAGGGGATGCAGGGTTTGTAGGGGATGCAGGGTTTGGGGGATGCAGGGTTTGTAGGGGATGCAGGGTTTGTAGGGGATGCAGGGTTTGTAGGGGATGCAGGGTTTGGGGGGATGCAGGGTTTGGGGGGATGCAGGGTATGTAGGGGATGTAGGGTTTGGGGGGATGCAGGGGATGCAGGGTTTGGGGGGGATGCAGGGTTTGGGGGATGCAGGGTTTGGGGGGATGCAGGGTTTGTAGGGGATGCAGGGGTGGGGGGGATGCAGGGTTTGTAGGGGATGCAGGGCTTGTAGGGGATGCAGGGTTTGGGGGATGCAGGGTTTGTAGGGGATGCAGGGTTTGTAGGGGATGCAGGGTTTGTAGGGGATGCAGGGTTTGTAGGGGATGCAGGGGATGCAGGGTTTGGGGGGATGCAGGGTTTGGGGGGGATGCAGGGTTTGTAGGGGATGCAGGGTTTGTAGGGGATGCAGGGCTTGTAGGGGATGCAGGGTTTGGGGGATGCAGGGTTTGTAGGGGATGCAGGGGATGCAGGGTTTGGGGGGATGCAGCGTTTTTGGGGGATTCAGGGTTTTGGGGGATGCCCTTTGGGGTCACCAGAGCTGGGGGAGTGTTGCCTCCCATCTCCAGAACCTTCCCTGCATCCCAGGCTGCCAAAGATTCCAGCAGGAGATGTGACAGATTCCTTCAGAGAGGGGAATGCAGCTCAGCTTTTCCTTCCCCTAGAAATGGAAGTTTAT
Source organism: Oenanthe melanoleuca (assembly GCF_029582105.1). Classification (NCBI taxonomy): domain Eukaryota; kingdom Metazoa; phylum Chordata; class Aves; order Passeriformes; family Muscicapidae; genus Oenanthe; species Oenanthe melanoleuca. Next base: position 1,340,129 of record NC_079363.1, on the reverse strand, counting down.
TAATAGCTTTGTGTTGGGAGGCAAAGATGGAGAGGGAGGCAGCAGGAGGGAGAAGGGGGTTCCCTGTGCCTCGTGGTGGGATGTTGAAAAGCACAGAGCTCTGCCCACTGCCCCTCCTGCACTGCCACCTACCTGAGCCAGGAAAATCAGGGATCAGCACAATTCTCCCACTTGCCACTACAAAGAGGCTCAAAAATTGCCCAGTGGGACCACAGAGATTTCCTGACAGCTCTGTGGTGGGTTCAGAGATTTGGGAATCCTCCTGTGGGGGTGGGCACAACCTGGAATGGAATTCCCAGAGCAGCTGGGACCCCTGGAAGTGCCCAAGGCCAGGCTGGAGCAGCCTGGGACAGTGGAAATTGTCCCTGTCCATGGATGGGTGGGACTGGATGGGGTTAAAGGTCCCTCCAAACCCATCCTGTAATCCCATGACCTGCTCTCACCAGAAGCAGATTGGTTTAATGAAGAGAAAATATTTGTTGAATAAATAAAAAGTATTGCTGAGTGTTCTTCCCACTTCAGTTGGGCACCATGATGGAACAGATCCCCAAATTTCACAGGTCTGTTCTGAGTCAGCACTCTGGACACAAAAACACCAAGAAATTCATCTGTGAGGGCAGTGAAGGAGGGTCAGTTACTCTCATCACTCCCCAAATTCAGCTGATTTCATGTGAACAACACCCTGCCAGCCACAGAGGCACTTCTGAGCATGGCACAAATGTCTGTCCAAAAAAACTCATCCAACACTGGCTACCCAAGACATGGATTTCACACAGATCCAGCTGTGCTGAGCTCTGGATCTCACACAGATCCAGCTGTGCTGAGCTCTGAACAGCCACATCCCAGCTCTGTCACCCTGACAGGGATTCACACACAGTCACACCCCAGCTCTGTCACCCTGACATGGATTCACACACAGCCACACCCCAGCTCTGTCACCCTGACAGGGATTCACACTCAGCCACATCCCAGCTCTGTCACCCTGACATGGATTCACACCCCTGACATGGATTCACACCCTGACATGGATTCACACACAGTCACACCCCAGCTCTGTCACCCTGACATGGATTCACACCCTGACATGGATTCACACACAGTCACATCCCAGCTCTGTCACCCTGACATGGATCTCACACCCTGACATGGATTCACACCCTGACATGGATTCACACACAGTCACATCCCAGCTCTGTCACCCTGACATGGATTCACACTCAGCCACATCCCAGCTCTGTCACCCTGACATGGATCTCACACCCTGACATGGATTCACACCCTGACATGGATTCACACACAGTCACACCCCAGCTCTGTCACCCTGACATGGATCTCACACCCTGACATGGATCTCACACCCTGACATGGATTCACACCCTGACATGGATTCACACCCTGACAGGGATTCACACACAGTCACACCCCAGCTCCACCTGAGCTCCCCCAGAGCACAGCTCAGCCTCACTGGGGATGGTGACTCTCAATTAGACCTGGATCAAAGAAAACAATGAAATTAAAAACTTGAGATTCTCAGTTTCAGCCTTCTGAACAAAGCAGTGACCACACTCCTCATTCCATCACCTGTGGATTCCTCCCCTTCACCCCACAAGTTTCCCTCCCCTCACACCTCAAACACCTCAGCACCCATAAATGTCTCCTGCCACAACACCTCAGTTCCAGACAAATAAAAATTAAGATGAAAGTGAGTTAACTGGTCTCCTTTTTCACCATGATTCTGTGTCCCAGTGCTTCACAACCATCAAGTTCAGGCTGAATTCCATGTAAGTGATGAAACACACACTGTTACCCCTCAATTAAATTCTTCTTATTGCCTTGATGGTTAAAATTGGCACAGTAGCACAACTCGAACTATTTTTAGTTTCCAGAGCTTGTTCTCCTAACTCCATCCTTAAAGACTGATCAGATCATCTCTATTAAACCTCAGAGAAAAAATACTGTAAGAAAAATATTGTAAGAAAGGAAAATGTAAAAGAAAGGAAAATGTAAAAGAAAGGAAAATGTAAAAGAAAGGAAAATGTAAAAGAAAGGAAAATGTAAAAGAAAGGAAAATGTATAAGGAAGGAAAATGTATAAGGAAGAAAAATATGCAAGAAAGAAAAATATATAAGGAAGGAAAATATAGAAGGAAGGAAAATATAGAAGGAAGGAAAATATATGAGAAGGGAAAATATATAAGAAAGAAAAATATATAAGAAGGGAAAATATATAAGAAAGGAAAATATGTAAATAAGAAAAATATATAAGGAAGAAAAACAACCAAAAACCAGCAGAACCAGCCCCATCCAAGACTCCCTTTTTCTTTTCTTCTGTTTCAACCATACCCAAACCTGTAATTTCCCAAGGAAAAAAAAAAAAAAAAAAAAAAAAGGTTCTTTAGGAACTCCTCTCTTGCAGACTCACTTTCTGGGTCATATAATAAGGGTCAAAGTCCTCCAGTGGCACAGCAACCAGCCCTTTGGGGATGTCCCCGTAGATGAAAGGCAGGTTCTTGCCCGCCTCCAGGTCGCTGTTGGGTTTGGGTTTGCTGTCCTCATCCTCGTCCCGGTGGCTGCTGTCCTGCTTGGAGCGCTGCTTCTTCTTCAGCTCGGCAATGTGCTTCTCGATGTTGGCCAGGGACTCGGGCGTGAAGGGCTTGAAGCTCTCGGGGCCCGGGGGTGCCAGCAGCCGCGCTGCCATCTTCTCATCCTGCAGCAGCTCCTGCTCTGCGGGAGCCCGGGCAGCTCTGGGGACAGCACGTGCCCGGGGAGAGAATACAGGGACAGTCAGGGGGGAAAATACAGGGACAGGTCAGGGGGGTACAGGGACAAGGGGGGAAAATACAGGCACAGGTCAGGGGGGAAATACAGGCACAGGTCAGGGGGGGATACAGGGAAAAGGGGGGAAAATACAGGCACAGGTCAGGGGGATACAGGGAAAAACAGGGACAGGTCAGGGGGGAAATACAGGGAAAAGGTCAGGGGGGAAATACAGGGACAGTCAGGGGGGAAAATACAGGGACAGGTCAGGGGGGAAATACAGGGAAAAGGGGAGAAAATACAGGGACAGGTCAGGGGGAAATACAGGGACAGGTCAGGGGGAAATACAGGGAGAAGGGGAGAAAATACAGGGACAGGTCGGGGGGAAATACAGGGACAGGTCAGGGGGGAAATACAGGGAAAAGGGGAGAAAATACAGGGACAGGTCAGGGGGGTACAGGGAAAAGGGGAGAAAATACAGGGACAGGTCAGGGGGGTACAGGGAAAAGGGGAGAAAATACAGGGACAGTCAGGGGGGTACAGGGAAAAGGGGAGAAAATACAGGGACAGGTCAGGGGGGAAATACAGGGACAGGTCAGGGGGGAAATACAGGGACAGTCAGGGGGGTACAGGGAAAAGGGGAGAAAATACAGGGACAGTCAGGGGGATACAGGGAAAAGGGGGGAAAATACAGGGACATGTCAGGGGGGAAATACAGGGACAGGTCAGGGGGGAAATACAGGGAAAAGGGGAGAAAATCAGGGACAGGTCAGGGGGATACAGGGAGAAATGGGAGAAAATACAGGGACAGGTCAGGGGGGATACAGGGAAAAGGGGAGAAAATACAGGGACAGGTCAGGGGGATACAGGGAAAAGGGGAGAAAATACAGGCACAGGTCAGGGGGGAAATAACAGGGACAGGTCAGGGGGGAAATACAGGGACAGGTCAGGGGGGATACAGGGAAAAGGGGAGAAAATACAGGGACAGGTCAGGAGGATACAGGGAAAAGGGGAGAAAATACAGGGACAGGTCAGGGGGATACAGGGAAAAGGGGAGAAAATACAGGGACAGGTCAGGGGGATACAGGGAAAAGGGGAGAAAATACAGGCACAGGTCAGGGGGATACAGGGAAAAGGGGAGAAAATACAGGGACAGGTCAGGGGGGATACAGGGAAAAGGGGAGAAAATACAGGCACAGTCAGGGGGGTACAGGGAAAAGGGGAGAAAATACAGGCACAGTCAGGGGGGAAATACAGGGACAGGTCAGGGGGGATACAGGGAGAAGAGGAGAAAATACAGGGACAGTCAGGGGGGTACAGGGAAAAGGGGAGAAAATACAGGCACAGGTCAGGGGGGAAATACAGGGAAAAGGGGGGAAAATACAGGCACAGGTCAGGGGGATACAGAGAAAAGGGGGGAAAATACAGGCACAGGTCAGGGGGAAAATACAGGCACAGGTCAGGGGGGAAATACAGGGACGGGTCAGGGGGGAATACAGGGACAGGTCAGGGGGGATACAGGGAAAAGGGGAGAAAATACAGGGACAGGTCAGGGGGGAAATACAGGGACAGGTCAGGGGGATACAGAGAAAAGGTCAGGGGGAAATACAGAGGAAAGGGGAGAAAATACAGGGACAGGTTAAGGGGGAAAATACAGGGAAAAGGGGAGAAAATACAGGGACAGGTCAGGGGGAATACAGGGAGAAGGTCAGGGGGGAAATACAGGGAGAAGGTCAGGGGGGAAATATAGGGATAAGGTTGGGGGGAAAATAAAGGGAAAAGGTCAGGGGAGAAAACACAGTGATAAGGTCAGGGAGCAAACAGGGACAAGGTGACGGGAGAAAATACAGGGATAAAGTCAGGGAAGAAAACACAGGGACAAAGGGGAGCAAAAACAGGGACAAGGTCAGGGAGCAAACAGGGACAAGGTGAGGGGAACAAACACAGGGAAAAGGTCAGGAGAGAAAATACAGGGATGAGGTCAGGGGAGTTAAAACAGGGACAAGGTCAGGGAGCAAACACAGGGACAAGATCAGAACTGTGACCTCCTGGAGGTTCTTAGCTACAGCAGAGATGATCCTGCACTGGACCACTGATCACAATCTCAACATTGCTAAGCTTGTTGGTGACAGAACCCACTGTCCCTCGGTTGCTACTCACAGAATTCACAGAATTTTGGGTTAAAGAGACTTTCAAGATCATCAAGTCCAACCCAGCCCTAACACCTCACCCAGACCATGGCACCCAGTGCCACATCCAGGCTTTTTTAAACACACCCAGGGATGGTGACTCCACCACCTCCCTGGGCAGACCATTCCAATATTTTATCACTCTTCCAGTGAAAAACTTTTTCCTAATATCCAACCTGTATCTCCCCTGGCACAGCTTGAGACTGTGTCCTCTGGTTCTGTCAGTGCTCCTGGTTATCAGCATCAATTATCACAATAAAGGTGGTGTATTGAGATCACCCCAGGGTTGCCAAATTCCACAACATCTGCCCTGTGCTCCTTGTCAGGGTCATTGTCATGCTGTCCATCCCTCCCAGAGCACCTCCCAGTGCTGCCACTTCTCTCAGCTGCTGGATCCCTTCCTCAGGGGTTTTCCAGCACATTCTATGGTGGTGCTCCTGCATTCTCTCCTGATTGACAAACCTCTCTCTGTGTTGGGCTGATGTGGCCAGAAATGTGAATTCTGTCACCATCTTTAACCCAGCTGGGGCAGTGCCCCTGATCTCCTGGCACATATTATCTGCTCATGGGCCATCTTTAAACCAGCTGGGCAATCATCTTTATCTTCCCACAGCCCATCCTCCCTCCAGGAGATATCTCCTGTTCATGGCCACTGAGTCCCAGGGCATGACTGATAAAATTCCATCATCCCATGGGAGATGCTCCAGCCAGGGGAGGAGCCAAGCCTTTCCTACCCAGAGAAAAACTGAGATTTGGGACAGCAAATTTCCATCTTCCCACTGGATTCCAGAGGAAAACCAGACCTTTGCACATCATCCCTGGAGCTTCAGAGGAAACTGCACCTTCTCCAGGAGCACTGCTGCAGCTGAACCACATCTGCCCCTGCAGGAGGATGCAGCCACCATTGAATGGGACTGTGCCAACACCCTGACTGACTGACGGGTGTCAGCTTGGATTCTGACTCTGGCAGGGTTTGGGATTGTTCTGTGTAATACTGCATTTCTATTTTAATGTTCCTAGTAAAGAACTGTTATTCCTAATTCCCATCTCTTTGCCTGAGAGCCCCTTAATTTCAAAATTACAATAATAATTTAGAGGGAGGGGGTTTCCATTCTCCATTTCAAGAGAAGCTCCTGCCTTTACTGGCAGACACCTGTCCTTCAATCCAAGCCACTCTCACACTCATTAAAAGCTGCTCCCAGAGGGAAAGGGGGCCTGGCTCCCTTATGAATCCACAACTGAGTCCTGGGTCAAGAATCCCAAATTCCTGGTCCCAGTCCCATCCACTGCTCCCATAAGGCCCCAGACCTGAAGTAACCAGGGCTACACCCAAATCAAACCCAAGATGGATCCTGGTCACGAGTTTTACACTTTTATAAGTTTTGGTTCATCCACATCCTGGGGTCAATTGTCCAACCACAGCCCCAGGCTATGAAGTCTCAGCCCCTGGCTTGTCCCCTTTCCTTCCCATTGTTTCTGATTTTTGGGTACCAGTTGTTCTTGATTCCCTAGCTGGGAAAAAATTATTTTTTCCAACTCCCCTGTGAAAAGAACTTACTAACACCTAATATGAAGTTTCAGAGTTACACACCAAGCAACAGGGAACATAAATATAAATATAAATATAAATATAAATATAAATATAAATATAAATATAAATATAAATATAAATATAAATATAAATATAAATATAAATATAAATATAAATATAAATATAAATATAGTTAGGAAATATAAAAGCCAAAACCCAATGCATCAACTGCCCACTCCAACAAGTTCTGTGGCACAAGCAAGAAAGAGTTTGTAGGGTCTCCCCACTGGTGGCCACCCCAAGCTGGGCCCTCCTGGACACAAACTATTCTAAAAAAAACATTCTGAAAAGCAACTTCATCCTCAAAGCCACGATTTTCCTGCAGAAACAGCTGGACCAGTCACTGCTCTCAGCCAGATTCTCAGACAAAATTCCAAGCCAGGACATTCCCCCCTCTGCTAAGGAGGTTTAGCAAAGCTCAGCCTGCTCCTCACAGGAGTAGCCTGGGCTGGGTTTAGAGGAGCTGAGTGTGCTGAGCATTCCCAAAAAATGTTTCTAGCAGTGTTACTGCAGCTCTGAGGAGTTCCCTGAATGACTTCAGCACTGGAACAAGTGGCCAAGCAGAATTCTGAAAGTTATTTTGTGGTAGGGCCAAGCCCTCACCTGCCCTGAGCACGTCACAGCTCTGGGAGTCAAAGCTCAGCCTTTCAGTTGATAATTATAAATAGATAAATGATATAAAGGAATTCCTCTGTGTGAGGGTGCCCAGAGAAGCTGTGGGTGCTCTGGATCCCTGGCAGTGCCCAGGGACAGGGCTTGGAGAACCCTGGGACAGCAGAAATTGTCCTGGTGGGACTGGACAATCTTTAAGGTCCCTCCCAACCCATTCCATGATTCTATCAATTATCAGTGCTCCTATTAATCTGAGGCCATAAAAACAAAATAATTAAAAAACACATCCATCAATCACAGCAGTAATTTCTAAATTTCAATTTTTTTGATTATTGGGTTAGACACAGTGTCCTGTTTGCATCAGGCACACCACAAATGAGAAAAGCAAAGGGAGGGGAGCAGGGCACAGGTGAGGAGGAGCTCCAGAGGCTCCAGCAGGGTTTGCCCCATCCCTGCACCCCTGACAGCAGAAGCAGAGCTGGGAGGAAGTTCCAGCCACCCACAAACACCCTGCAGCTCTGGCTTGCATTCTCAATTCTTGCATTTCTGAGCTGCTGCTGCCTCGTCAGGCTGTTCTCACTCCAGGAGAGGCCAAGGCAGGAGAGGATGACAGAAACCCTGCACTGATGCAACAGCACTGCAGTGCTGCAGGCTGGAGGAGAACCCAGCCCTGCCACTGTGCAAACACCACAGAAAATAAAAAAAGGCACAAAAACCATGAGGATGTGGCACAGAATGAATCCCAGAGCCCTGCCATGGTGCCCAAACACCAAATAAAATAAAAAAGGCACAAAACCCATGAGGATGTGGCACAGAATGAATCCCAGAGCTGCTGGAAGAGAACCCAGCCCTGCCATGGTGCCCAAACACTAAATCCAAAACAAAAGGCACAAAAACCATGAGGATGTGGCACAGAATGAATCCCAGAGCCCTGCCACCATGCAAACACCAAATAAAATAAAAAAGGCACAAAAGCCATGAGGATGTGGCACAGAATGAATCCTGGGGTAAGGTCCCTCAAGCAAGGAAAGAGATAAGCAGTAAGGGCAGATCTTCAGTGGCAACACAAGCACAGCATCCAAATTAATAAATATTAAATATTAAAGAAACTGGAGGAAAGAATGACTTCCAGATTCCTTGGAAACTCTGCCTGAATGGTTAAAATTCAGCTGTTTCAGGTGAAAGCAGCCACAACCTGAGGGCTGAGCTGAAGTCACAGGGAGCAGCTCAGGGAAGGCAGAGCCACCACCAGGACAGAACCACAACTGGAAACACCCAATAAACACCTGAGTCCTTGTAAGAACACCTGGAGACCCCAGCCCTCAGCACAGCACCTCAGGTTACCCCTGAAACTCTGGCACAACATTTACACCACACACACAGGGCTTGGGTGCTGTTTCCAGCCCAGGTTTTATTTGGGAGATCCCAAAAAACCTGGAGTACAGATCTCCCTCCTTATGTAATTCCAGAGCACAGCAGGGCCAGGATTCTCCTCCTATAGACCTGGGTATTTCTAGAGGAACAACAGTAAAAACTCAAAAAAAGATGGCAAGAAGAGGAGAGAAGAGCCAGTATCTTGGTCACATTATCTCTGAGACATCACCAAATGGCCTGCTGATATTAAGGAAAATTAATTTATTCTATTCTTGCAGCATTTGCATGCATTTAATTACCAAATTTCCCACATACTGTGAAACTATAGAGCAGCATTGGGGATGTGGTCTAATTGAATGGCACAGATAAATATGTAAGGCCTGAATTTAGAAACCAAAGTAGCTCAGGGACACAGCATAAAAAAGGGAATAAATGAAGGCATGAAGGAATTTGTGCAAAATTACACAACCCACAACTGGAGGCACCGACTCAGCTGAGTGGCAATTTAAAGGAAAAAGCACAACCAAAGCCAAGAAAGCAGCACCATTCCCCAAATCTGGTTCACAGCTGCACATGACAGAAATTTCTCCACGTTTTTGGCATTTTGGAATTAATTACAGGGCTGTTTTTGTGTATTATCAACACATAAAAGTGACCTGAGGGCCTCACTCCTTGGGATATTCTTACTTGTCCTGACTTAATTTCTTTTCCCAATAAATTATTGGAATTTTGGCATTTTGGAATTAATTACAGGGCTGGTTTTGTGTATTATCAACACATAAAAACGACCTGAGGGCCTCACTCCTTGGGATATTCTTGCCTGTCCTGACTTAATTTCTTTTCCCAATAAATTATCCCTCATTAAGATAATGGATAAAATGAGATGTGTGGCTCCACCTCACCCTCATCAAGGAAGAATTTCCTCAGCTGAAGTGTCTGGTAATGCCTGGCAAAGCTTCTGGAAGCTAAAAAAAACCTCCCAAAAGTCATTTTCCAACAGGAATGGTTTGGATAGACCCTGGGATTTATTTCAGCCCTTTCCACATCAGGTTTTTCAACCTGTAAGGAGAGAAATGTTCTGCAAATTGTGACTCCAGGTGAGCTGGGGAAGAGGTGTGAGGGTTATCCATGGAAAAATGACACTGCACTGCTGCTCCCAGGCAGGAATTCAGCTGGGAAATGGGATTTGGGTGCCCACAACACTCAAATGCCAAAGATTTCCCACCAGAAACTGCTGCACTGAGGTTGCTAAGACTTAATTATTTTTTTTTCTAAATGTTCCCAGCAGTCCATTTACTGGTACATTATGAAATATTCCAATAAATTATTCAAGCTGATCATCAAAATAAATTAAAAAACACTTTTGAGGCAATTTCCTTGCTTTAATACACTTCTTCCTTTATTAATTACCAGGAGCCAGCCACTCACTGTGTGTCTTTGAGAGGGAGAAACCTTCTGGGTGAATTTTTATATAACCCACATGGATTCTTGATTCCAACAGGACTGAGGCAGGAAAAAACCAGAGTGTAGATGAACAGCACCCTGAAATCCTGCTGCAGGAGAGCCTAAAAAGCTTCAAGCAAACCCAAAATATCCATCCAGGGGGAAATTCACTGGCTCCAGTCTCCAATCCCCCTCTGAAGGGAATCCTGAGTCTAGAAGTGAATAATTTTATCCATGAGAAGGGTCAGTGTTGTGACCAGCAGCAGGTGGGAAGGAGGAAATTTTCCTTTAGGAAAATGAGGGATTTAAATTAAATTTAAATTTCCTTCAGGAAATCCTTCAGGGATTTGCTCTCATGGCACGTGTGATGTTATAAAATGGGAGGAAAATGAAATATTTCCACTCCCAAGCAGCATCTATTGCTTGGTGCTGGGTGTTTCCCCAATTTGTGTAAAACCTTGTGGAATTTCCCAGGTGCTTGGAGGTCAAGGGCAGGGAAATGACCATGCACCTGAACTTGGACAGAAACTCCTCTAAAAGTAAAAAAAATTTACAGAGGGAAAAGAAGAAGCAACCAACAGCAGCAGAGGAATTTTAGAACCATCAGATGGTTGAGTGGTTTGGTTTGAAGGGACCTTAAAGCTCATTTTGTTCCAACTCCTGCCATGGGCAGGGGAACCTTCACCCCCCAGGCTGCTCCAAGCCCTGTCCACACAGAAAACAGAATTATTTAACAACATTTTAATGAAAACCCACTAAAGCCCAAATCCTGCAGGGTCCTCACTCCCTCCCACTTGCTGTGTGGCTTCAGTCACATCCCTCAGTAAATTACCAGAATCAGAACTACTTAATCCCACTTAATTAATGAATCCCCAGCTCCCTATTCTGTCCTCACTCAAGGCTGACTCATGTTTATCTCCAAACTCACACAGAAGTTGGAGTTTCACAAACTAAACAACCTGAACTGCTTCAACTTCCCCCTTTTAAATTCAAACTTTGAACAAAGAACTGCTCAAAACAAAGTTCAGCCGCTAACCCAAATTTAATTCCTTGTTTGGTTCATTCAGCCCATCCATGACCCATAAAACAGGAGTCAGGGAATGGTTATTTTACACTGTAATTTTGGGGGAATTAATTTCTTCCACTCAATGGTTTGAGTACAAAGAGGACAAAAATGAAAAGGGAGAATAAACAATCCCTTTCTAGTGCTCTGTTAGAAATTCCTGATGTGCTGGAACACAACTCAGGTTTCCCTGTGGAGTGACACTTTTCTTCCCTCCTAATCACCCCCTGAATATCTGATCAAACACCTCCTGCCAATGTCAGTTATTCCTGGTTGTCTTGTCAATCCTGAGATTGATTTCACTCAACAGCAAGAAAAAAAGTTCCACTCCCTCTGGAACCACCACTGGAGTGGCCACATCTGCCACCCAACCTCAGGTTTCCAGAGGATTTTCCCACCTGGGTGACACAGATCTCACACTGAGGGGCAGCTGAGGAGGCTCAGCCTGCAGAAAATCCCCCCTGAGCCTCCCTTTTTCACTCTGCTCAACTCACTGCTCCCTTCTCCTGAAATTAAGGGTTTATCCCACAACTTTAAGACCTCCTGAGTAGTTATTTCTGTAACTTTAATAATATTCCTGTAACTCTAACTTTAATACCACTACCTGGACAATTCAGCAGAGTTACGCAGTACTCAACAAACATTCCTCCCCAAATCACCTCTCAGCAGATTTCATTATAAACTCCTCACACTTTCCAGCTGGGGAAGAAGTACAAAAAGCATGGAATGGGACTTTTAGAGGGTAGCAAATTCTCTGAATTTTGAAATGGCTCAGGAAGGAGCAAAGCCCCAGCACCACTGGCTGCTCTTTCTCCTCAAAATCTCCCATTTGCTGTGTCTGTTAGCAGGAATAAAGTTACAGGACAAGACTCAGGGAAGGCAGAAGTTGCTTTAAATTTGGAACAGCATTTCACAACAGAATCCTAGAATCCCTGAGGTTGGGAAAGCCCTTCAAGTTCATCGAGTCCAACCTGTGACCAGTCCCCTCCCTGTCACCCAGGTGAGCCCTTGTCACCCAGCCCAGCATCACTGAGGTGGGAAAAGCCCTCCAAGTTCATCAAGTCCAGCCTGTGACCAGTCCCCTCCCTGTCTCCCAGCCCAGTGCCATGTCCAGTCCTGCTCTGGACACCCCCAGGGATGGGGACTCCACCATCCAATGCCTGACCACTGTTTGTGTGAAGAAACCTGAAAAGGAGACAGCTTTGCCTAAGCCAGAAGTTGTGAAGTGTTAAAAGCCAGACTGGAAGCTGAGCTAATGCCAGGGAGGTTTTGTAATACACTCCTGCAGCAGGAAGCCACTTCTTCCCTACTTGTATTCCCCACCTCTGCACAGGAATAGGATAATGAGGCACAAAAAGAACAATCCAAGCATTCCTGAACCCCACAATGAGCAGCTCTCCACCCCACCATCACCATGAGCCACCAGTTTCCTCTCTGTGCTTCCTGAAATTCCTCCCCCTGTGCTTGTTCCCAAGCTGCCCTGCTGTTTTACTGCTCCTGCTCTGAGCCAGCCCACTGCTCTGAACTCAGCAGTCAATGATTGATCCCGGTGGATCTGTCCATGCCAGTGGAGGTGCAGCTGCTTTGGGGAAGGTGATCAATACCAAAGGGGCCAGCACCACTCACCACTGAAAACCAGCAACTCCCCATGAGATGGGAACCCAGGCTGGGTCATTCTGATGGAAAACACACTCAGGTAACCCCACCAGCAAGCACAGACACAGCGAGGAGCAGGAGGGAGATGATGCCATGATGTATGTTTGGAAGCATCTCCATTTCCATTCAGTGCTGACTTTGTTTCTGCTTTATTGAACAGAATGGAGGCACGGCCATGCTCCATTTCCTGAGGCACGTGATCCTCGCCCTCCTGCCTGGCAGAAACCTCCTCCCACCCAACAGCCACAGGGTTTTCCTTGTTCCACCGAGCAGTACAGTATCTATACCATGATTACATCCAAGCCACACATCCCAGCTTATATAACTGATTAAATGATCTGTGATGGGTCCAGCTCCTCCACCCTGGGTGAACAACACTGCAGAAGCACCCAAAAGCATTAAAACCATCAAAGAGCCCTTTGGTCACCTTGTTAGTTTTATTTAAAACACCAAAGTGAAGAAAGGGGACTTTTTAAGCACATAAAGGATGGAAAACCTGAGCACTGGAGCTCTGGGAGGCCTCAGGATGGACCCATCAGGGAAAGGTCCCAGCAGAGTGCAGGGGCTTGTTACTGCTGAAGGCACCTGCTCCCCAAGCCCAGGGATATTTAGAGATCCTAAAGAGCTTCGTGTGATGGCACCTGCCCCTGAAGAGGGGTGAGATGAGGGACAGAGATGGGCACAGGGAGTGTCCCACCTCACCCACTGGAGGAGCCCAGCCCAGAGCCCCCCAGAGCCTCCATCACCCACCCAAAACGGGACCGTTTCCAGGCGCCGTCCCTCCAAACCGGGAACACCACCACGGCCACGCTTTCCTCCCTTCCCCCCGCTAAAGACGGCGGCAGGAGGGGGGACGGGGACCCCGCGTTGCCCCGGTCTCACAGTCAGCGGAAAGAGGACGTCCCGGTCACGGCTGGCGGTGCGGTGACTGCTGCAGTGTTCGGGTTCCACACCACAAACAGCACCCAGCACACCCGGAGCCGCCGAGCCCAGCCCGCCCCAGCTGCGACACGGCGAGGAGGGGACGGGAACGACCCTGCCACACCTGGGATCACCCCCCGAAATCCAGCTCGGGGCTGATGCCGAGGGTCAGGATGCAGCTGCTGCCCCTCGCACACGCTCCCCCGTGCCAGAGTTTCCCACTTCACCCCGGCTCATCCGCAGCCGCTGCCGTGGAGCATCTCCCGGTGTCCCCACCCCCACATCAGCTGGGCATCGGTTTGCACCAGAACGCAGGGGGAGGGGAGGAAGACACCCAGATTTTTTAATAGAAAAACCTCGTGAATGTGCAATTCCCTCCCAGCAGGAAGGGGAAAAAATAATATAAACCAAATCTATCCTCACCATCCCCCCCAAAAAAAAAGATCTGTGGCAGAAGGAAAGAGGGAAGGAAGAGCCACAACCACGATGCTGAGCCAACATCTGGGTCAGCTGGAACACCAAGGGTGCCCCAAGCATCCCCCCCAAAAAAATCCACTCCCTGTCCTGCAAATGCCGCCGCGGCCGGGCAGGGGAAGCTCCGCATGCCGAGCGGGGAAGGGACAGAGCAGCGCTGCAGCGAGGGCCGAGGGGGAAGGGACACCGAGGAGAACTCGGTGCAAAGAGCACGGCCCCGAATTTGGGAATTTGGGGCGTGGGAGGAGGGTCCCGTGGGCCCCCCAGGTTGTGGGGTGGCGGGGGATGGAGGCAGGGATGCAGGGATGGATGGAAGGATGGAGGGACCCAAACCGGCTCCAGGTGGAGGGTGGGCGCAGGGGGCGGCTGCCCTTTCCCAGACCCAGCTCGGGGCACCGGGCCGGGCACGGCTCCCCCCGCTCCCCGCAGGGCCGGGGGTCCCGGGCTGGGCTGCCGGAGCCCCGCGGGCAGCGCTGAGAACCGGCCCCCATCCCCATCCCCATCCCCTTCCCTGGCTGCGGGGTGACCGGGCATCACCGCGGAGATGGCTGAGAAAGGGCAAAGCTCCGGGACCCTCCTCACGGGGCGGATTTGGGGCTGGGGGCTGCCCAGAGCCTCCCCCCCACAAGGCACCCGCGGTGTCCCCGGGCCGCGCTCTGCGGCAGAGCCCCCGGGCAGAGCAGCCGAGGGCTGCGGGGCGATGGATGCGGCACGGCAGCGAGCGCGGGGAGGCGCGGCCGGAGCCCGCGGGGGTCTCGGGGGCTGCGACTCACCGTGTCGGGCGGGCTCAGCGCGGCCCCGGCGCGGCGCTGCCGGACTGCGGCGCGGGGGGAGCTGCGGGAGGGACTGCGGGTGTCGCCATCTTGGTGCGCTGCCGGCGCTCCCCCCGCCCGGCCCGGCCCGGCCCGGCCCCCGCCCGCCCCGCGCCGCGCCGCGCCGCCGCGGGGGGCGCTCCGGAGCCGCGGAGAGAGCGGAGGGGGGAGCGGGGAAAGCCCCGGGGCTGCGCCCGGCAGCGGCGGCACTGTGTCCGTCAGCAGCAGTATCAGCAGCAGCATCCCTGTGTCCATCACCGTTACTGTGTCCATCATCATCACTGTGTCCATCAGCATCCTCATCTTCTTCATCCCTGTGTCCATCAGCATCATCATCTTCCTCATCCCTGTGTCCATCAGCACCATCATCACCTTCCCTGTGTCCATCAGCATCCTCATCTTCCTCATCCCTGTCATCATCCTCATCCCTGTGTCCATCAGCATCATCATCCCTGTGTCCATCAGCATCCTCATCTTCCTCATCCCTGTGTCCATCAGCATCATCATCCTCATCCCTGTGTCCATCAGCATCAGCATCCCTGTGTCCATCATCATCGCTGTGTCCATCATCATCACTGTGTCCATCAGCATCATCATCCTCATCCCTGTGTCCATCACCATCCCTGTGTCCATCATCATCGCTGTGTCCATCACCATCATCATTATCATCATTGTGTCCATCATCATCATCATCCTTCCCTATGTCCATCATCATCATGATCACCATCCCTGTGTCCATCACCATCATGATCAGCACAACCACCATCATCATCCTCATCATCCCTGTGTCCACCATCATCATCCTCATCATCCCTGTGTCCATCGTTATCCATCTTCATCACCATCATCACCTCTGTGTCCACTATCATCATCACTATCATCATCCCTGTGTCCACTGTCATCATCATCATCTCTATGTCCATCACCATCACGCTCATGTTAATGGTCATCATCTGCATCCATCGTCATTTGTGTCCACCATTATCATCCTCATCATCATCCTTGTGTCCATTGTTGTCATCATCATCACCATCCCTGTGTCTGTCACCATTGTCATACATCATCATCATCTCTGTGTCCATCACCATCGTGCCCATGTCCATGGTCATCCCTATGTCCACCATCATCACCCCTGTATCCATCACCTCCCACTGTCCCAGTTTGCTCCCAGCCCTGCCCAGCTGCTCTGGGCACCCTGTGCCAGGGCCTCACACTCTCTGAGTGTTATATTTAAATACCTAAGTAATAGAATCATGAAATACTAAAGAATTTGAAGTCTTTATCTGCCTTGTAAAGCAGATGAATGTTACAATTTCAGTTATTGGGTTTTTTTTTCTGACCTGTAATCAGAACAGTAAATTAATAAATAATAAACTCCTCCTCGGGTTAAAGAAAACAGAACTTCCCAGGACACAGGCAGCAGAACTCGAATTCTGGAGCTGAGCTCTGTGCTGGCTCTGTAAGGAGCACAGAGCTGCTCAGGAATAAAAACCAATTAAAATTCCTCCATAAGGATCCTGCTTTTTCCTTCTTTCATCCCCAAAGCCCTCACATCTCCTTCCCCTTCAGTGCAGTGACCTCTACTAACATGTTACACCTGTGCTTAAACTCTGCATTTTCTGCTCTCCCTCCAACCTCAGTCACACCTTTTAAACACGGGAGTTTCATTAGGAATGATTTCCAGGAGTGGGTGCTCTTTCCTTGGCTAATTTAACCATTTCCATGATTCCCTGCAGCACAGCAGCAAGGAAATAAAACCAGATATATACAACCAGATTATAATGAAATCATCCATCACTGCCTGTATTTTGTGCAACACAGAGTAATTAAAAGTTGGACTCGATCTTGGAGGTCTTTTCCAACCCGAGTGATTCTGGGATTCCCTCTGTTCAATCTGTTCGCAGCTGCCACAAGGTGGAGGCACGAAGATACAACAGAGGTCATTAATGAAGTGCCTAATTGTTCCTGGTTTAATTTGCTTTATTGCCACCAGAGGGAGGAGGAGACACACTGGTGGCTTTCCCAGGAAAACAGAACTCCTTGCAGAACTGTTCTGAGGTTATTAGGGACTGCTCACCCCAAGGTTTTTAGGGACCTTGGATCCTCCCCACCTGGAGCAGAGCTGTCACCTGTTAGTGGCTGATCCAAACTGCCTCCAAACCCTTTGGAAAACTCTGTCCACTGCAAAGTTGGCAAACTCTTCCAGAATGTGTTTGTGGAGTGGTCAGTGTTGATTCGACCCAAATAAAAACCCAAATTCCACATGCTGCGTGCAGAACTAATGAATTAATGAATTGTTTTATCTCTGCCCACGATTCCCCTCAGTGTGGAAGATCATGGGGAGCCCGTTCTCACCCACCAAAGGATTTAAGGTGTCCTCGAACTGCAAAGATTCAAAACTGCTGTTCAGAGAGAGCAAACCCAGGAAACTGGAAAAATCAACTCCCTAACAACTCCTGGAACCAAAACATGAACCAAACCCCCAAGGAAATTCCTGCAGTGACCCAGAGCTGGGCTGAGCTCCCGAGGGCAGCAGGGGCTGCTTTAAGAGACGAGCCTGAAGCCGAACCCAACAAAGGCAGCTGCAGAACTTTCCCTGGGGTGACACACGAAGTCTGTGCTGCCCAGCTCGGGAGAGAACTGGCAGCTCCTCCCCTGGACTCTGCTCGCTGCTTGGCGGCACCCGCAGCGCTCAGTCCTGGCCTGTGACCGGACTGAGGAATCAGCCGGAGAAAAGCAGAGCAACCCAAGCAGCTGAAGGAGGAAACAGTGCAGCTCTGGGCGGGTTTGTGGAGCTCTGCTGAACACCCAGGAGCAGCAGCCCTGCTCTCCAGAATGCCCGAGGCCGGTGCCAGCGTGCTCCTGCTGCGGGTGTGCCTGGCTCTGCTAGCCTGGCCCATCTACCTGCTGAACCTCCTGGGCTTGTGGGAGCCTTTCTGCAGGAAGGTCTTCTTTCCTTACATCTTAGAAAAGATCTGTACAGCTCACGACAAGAAATCCAAGAAGCACAAGCAGGAGTTATTCCGGAATCTGCCTGATTTCAGGGGCCCCTCCGGGCAGCTGAGGCTGCTGGAGATCGGCACCGGCAACGGCACCAACTTCCAGTTCTACCCGGAGGGCTGCAGGGTCACCTGCACCGACATCAACCCCTACTTCCAGAAGAGCCTCTCCAAAAGCATGAGGAAGAACCAGCACCTGCACTACGAGCAGTTCCTGGTGGCTGCAGCAGAGGACCTGCACCAGGTGCCCAGCGGCTCTGTGGATGCTGTGGTTTGCACCTTGGTGCTGTGCTCCGTGCAGAGCATCAGCGGCGCCCTGAGGGAAGTGCTGCGGGTGCTCCGGCCGGTGAGTACCTGCAAAAAACCCTCCTCAATACCTTTAACCTCTTCTATGGAGGTAGCAGCCACAAGGGAAAAAAAAAAAACAAAAAACAAACCCAAAAAACAAGTGAAAATGTGTTGGTTTGGGCTTAAAACCCAGACAAAAAAAAAACAAAAAAAACCAAACCAAACCAAACCAAACCAAAACAAAAAAAAAACAAACAAAAAACAAACAAAAAAAAAAAGTTTAAAAGAGTTGGTTTGAGCTTAAAACACAGACAAAAAAAAAAAAAAAACAAAAATACTAAGTAAAAAAGAGTTGGTTTGAGCTTAAAACACAGACAAAAAAAAGCTTAAGTGAAAAATACCTGGTTTGAACTTAAAAACCCAGACCAAAAAACCAAGTTTAAAAGAGTTGATTTGAGCTTAAAATCCAGACTTAGGTTGGTTCCTACAATACTCTGTATGGCTGAGTGCTGCAAAGGTTACTGGGCAGATAGTACTGGTGTTGGTAAAGTTGGTACTGGTACTGTTTAGGCTTAGGAGCCTAAGAGCAATATTCTGCTGACTAAAAGTACTTACAAAGTTAGCAGCAATCACAGCCCACAGTTTAAAGCAGAATGTGGTGATGTCCCTCCCCACTCACCTGATTTCCCTTGGGTGGGAAGCTCTGATCAAGGTTTAAAGCTTCATTTTAAATTATCTGCTTCAGCCTCTGTGAAGTGGAGCTGCTCTGTCTGTAGGACCAGGCCAGTCTAATTAAACACCTTATTTTTCCTTGGAGTTACTAATGAGCTGCACATTAAAACCAGATGGTTTGTTGGGGTATTTTCAAAACGGACTTTCAGCCTTTAAAGAGGCATTTTCATAGAACCATGGGATGGTTTGGGTTGAGAGGGACCTTAAAGATCATTTCATTCCTGGGCAGGGTCACCTTCCACTGTCCCAGGTGCTCCAAGCCCTGTCCAGCCTGACCTTGGGCATTTCCACAGCTTCTCTGGGCACCCTGTGCCAGGGCCTGCCACCCTCACAGGGAACAATTCCTGCCCAAAATCTCACCTAACCCTGCTCTCTGTGAAAAACCGATGGGTTGGAGCAGGATTGACACATTTATCTCAGCTCCCTTTGGAAAAAACAGTCATGTTAGCAACTAACCGAAACAAAACCACAACAAACTATTGCTGGAGTAAAAGAGGGATCAAATAAGCCAGTCCTTTGTGCTTTGTGAATGGGCATTTTGAATCTCTGGACGTTTCCTTCTTCCATTAATTCCAAGAGAGGGAAGGAGAAAAGGGAAAAGGGAGGGGCTGGTGGGAACCACTTGGCACGACCCCCACACCCGCTGTAACAAGACTCTGTGTTCCCAGGGAGGAGCTTTCTATTTCTTGGAGCACGTGGCCGCTGAGCATTCCAGCTGGACGTATTTTTGGCAGCAGGTCTGTTTCCCAACTTGGAAGCTGGTCTTTGCTGGATGCTGCCTCACGAGAGAGCTGTGGAAGAATCTGGAAGAGGCCAAGTTCTCGGAGCTGAAGATCCAGCACATCAGCATAGCCATGCCCTGCATGCCCATCGACCCTCACATCGTGGGGTATGGGGTGAAATAACCCCCCTGCTGCCCCCCAAAACTCCTCATGGTGACCAGCACACCCTGCAGGGCACAGGCTCCTCCACACGTGCCCATACCAGTAACACAACAAAGGACTTAAATCAGAACCCAAACTGCCAGCTGAGAAGAAAGTCTCAGTTTTCTGAATGTCTCTGAATCACACAATCAATGAAGTTGGAAAAGCCCTTTAGGATCAGAGTCCAACAGCTAACCCAGCACCAGCACCATGCTCACCACTAAACCGTGTCCCCATGTGCCACATCCACACGTTTTTGGAACACTTCCAGGGATGGTGACTCCACCACTGCCCTGGGCTGCCTGTGCCAGGGCATGACAGCCCTTGCCCTGAAGAAATTCTTCCTCTTCACTAATTAAACTTCCCCTGCCATAACTCGAGGCCATTTCCTTCCTGAAGCCCTGGTACTGCTGACTCTGCCTTCCTAGAGCTCAGTGCAGCCAGGGAGGAGCTCAGGACAACAAGAACCAGCCTGGGAAGCAGAAAATAAATGTACTAATGGAAGGGGACTGCTGTGTGTGCCTGGTTAACTCTGGGATGGGGGTTTCAGGTGTTCCCCAGCTGGGATTTCACTGGGCTCCATTGGACCTGCTGCCCCCTGCCCACTCTCCCTCATGGCTGTTCCACCTGCCGGAACCTGAACCCCAAACCTGACCCTTGGCCCAGCTGAGGGTGGGACCCTCAGACCTGAACTTTTGCCCACGTGAGGGTGAGACCTTGACCCACGGCTCAGGGCTGAAAACCTTGGCTCTCTGCAGAGGTGAGAGTGAGATCCCTGACCCTTGGCCCAGATGAAATTGAGCCCCCTGACCCTCTGCCCGTGGGAGGGCGATCCCCTTGACAATTTACCTGTGTGAGGGCGATCTCCTTCCCCTTTACCTGTGTGAGGGCGATCCCCTTGACCCTTTATGTGTGAGGGCAATCCCTTTTGACCCCTTACTCATGTGAGGGCAATACTCTTGCTCCTTTACCCGTGTGAGGGTGATCCCCTTGACCCTTTATGTGTGAGGGCAATTCCCTGTGACCCTTTACCCATGTGAGGGCAATTCCCTGTGACCCCTTTACCTGTGTGAGGGCGATCCCTTTGACCCTTTATGTGTGAGGGCGATCCCTTTGACCCCTTACCCGTGTGAGGACGATCCCTTTGACCCTTTATGTGTGAGGGCGATCCCTTTGACCCCTTACCCGTGTGAGGACGATCCCTTTGACCCTTTATGTGTGAGGGCGATCCCTTTGACCCCTTTACCCGTGTGAGGGCGATCCCTTTGACCCCTTACCCGTGTGAGGACGATCCCTTTGACCCCTTTACCTGTGTGAGGGCGATCCCTGTGACCCCTTACCCGTGTGAGGACGATCCCTTTGACCCTTTATGTGTGAGGGCGATCCCTGTGACCCCTTACCCGTGTGAGGGCGATCCCCTCGCCCCTTCACCCGCTCGGGCTCCCGGGCAGCGGTCGCTGCGGGCACGGCCGCCCCTCCCGCCCCTCACCGGCTCTCGGTCCGCGCTCCCGGCCGGCCCCTGCGGCCCCAACGTCCCGGTCCCGGTGCCGGCTCCGGCCGTTCCCCGCGGGCTCCCCTCAGGCCCCGCCGCCATCTTCGCCCCTCGCCGGCGATGCGGCGGGCGCGGCCCGCGCTGCCCGTTCCGCTGCTGCTGCTGCTGCTCGCGGGGCCCCTGCCCGGGACTGCGGCCCCCAGGGACCCTGTGGACGGTACCGGGACCCGGCGGGACCCGGCGGGGCCGGGCCGGGGCGGAGGGGTCGGGGAAAGGGCTGCGAGCCTGAGCGGAGCGGGGTGAGGGGGGGCGCGGATAAACCTGGCACAGAAATTGGCAAAGCAGCAGCGACTGGGCGCAAATCTGTGCATAAGAAATACACCTTGGTCAGATAAATACTGTATTTCACATGGGCTGAGCAAGTCCCGCGATCCCCAAACGCGGGATGTGTGAGGCAGCGAGTCCTGCAGGACAGAGATGGTGGAATGGGTTTGGCTGGAAGGGAGGGACATTAAATCCCAGCCAGAGCCACCCCTGCCATGGCAGGGACACCTTCCACTGTCCCAGGTGCTCCAAGCCCTGTCCACCCTGGCCTTGGGCACTTTCAGGGATCCAGAGGCACCAACAGCTTCTCTGGGTACCTGTGCCAGGGCTTGGCCACCCTCACAGGGAACAATTCCTGCCCCACATCCCCTCTAAGCCTGCCCTCTGGCAGTTTGAAACCATTGTCCCCTGGCCTGGCACTCCAGGCCTTTGTAAATAGTTTCTCTCCATCTTTCCTGCAGCTCCTTCAGGCACTGGAAGGCCACAATTAAGTCAATCCAATTTTTTCCTCCAGGCTGAACAATCCCAATTCTCCAGCCTTTCCTCACAGCAGATCTGCTCCATCCCTCTAAACAACTCAATAGTTTTGTCTCCAGCAGGTCCATGTCTTTCCTGTGCTGTGGTGATGCTGGAGATATCAAAACCCAAAACCAAAGCAAATTTAAAAAAAACCAAAGCAAACAAAAAACCACCACCAGCAGCAACAAAAAAGACCCACCAAAACCCCTTAAACACCCAACCAAACAAAACCCCTGAGACAACAGGAAAAAAACCCAACCAAGCTGCCCCAGAAGCTGCGTTTTGCCCTGCTCTGAGGATCCCGTTTCACTTGGTGTTTTTACGATTTCGCAGAGTGCCACCGGGAGCTGCCGCTGGCCCGGAGCGCCACGTCCTGGATCGTGGGCGGGCAGGAGGCGCCCGAGGGCGCGTGGCCGGGCGTGGTGAGCCTGCAGGTGCTGCGGGGCGGCGTGCGCTTCATGCACCTGTGCGGGGGCGTGCTGCTCAGCCGCAGGGCCGTGCTCACCGCCGGACACTGCGTGGATGGCCGCACGTGCGTACGGCACCCGCTGGGCCGGGGGCGGCCGGGCAGCGGGGTGAAACCTGGGCTGCGGGGTGAAACAGATGGGTAACAGGGTGAAACAGATGGGCAGCAGGGTGAAACACACTGGGTAACAGGGTGAAACAGATGGGCAGCAGGGTGAAACAGATGGGTAACAGGGTGAAACCTGGGTAACAGGGTGAAACAGCTGGGCAGCAGGGTGAAACCTGGGCAGCAGGGTGAAACAGATGGGTAACAGGGTGAAACAGATGGGTAACAGGGTGAAACAGCTGGGCAGCAGGGTGAAACCTGGGCAGCAGGGTGAAACACACTGGGCAGCAGGGTGAAACACACTGGGTAACAGGGTGAAACACACTGGGTAACAGGGTGAAACAGATGGGTAACAGGGTGAAACACATGGGCAGCAGGGTGAAACACACTGGGCTGCAGGGTGAAACAGATGGGTAACAGGGTGAAACACACTGGGTAACAGGGTGAAACAGCCGGGCAGCAGGGTGAAACACTCTGGGTAACAGGGTGAAACAGATGGGTAACAGGGTGAAACACACTGGGTAACAGGGTGAAACAGATGGGCAGCAGGGTGAAACCTGGGTAACAGGGTGAAACAGCTGGGTAGCAGGGTGAAACACACTGGGTAACAGGGTGAAACAGCCGGGCAGCAGGGTGAAACACACTGGGTAACAGGGTGAAACAGATGGGTAACAGGGTGAAACACACTGGGTAACAGGGTGAAACAGATGGGTAACAGGGTGAAACACACTGGGTAACAGGGTGAAACAGCCGGGCAGCAGGGTGAAACACTCTGGGTAACAGGGTGAAACAGCTGGGTAGCAGGGTGAAACACACTGGGTAACAGGGTGAAACCTGGGCAGCAGGGTGAAACACCACGGTGAAACAGCTGGGCAGCAGGGTGAAACACCACGGTGAAACAGCTGGGCAGCAGGGTGAAACAGCTGGTAACAGGGTGAAACACATGGGCAGCAGGGTGAAACACACTGGGCATCACAGTTAAACCCCCTGGGTAACAGGGTGAAACCCCCTAGGCACCATGCCTGAACCCCCTGGGCAACACAGCTGAACCCTCTGGCCACCAGGCTGACTCCTGAGCACCATGGTTGATCTCTGGACACCACAGCTGAACCCCTGGGCACCAGGCTGACCCCTGGGCACCAGGGTGAAGCCCCCTGGGCACCAGGCTGTGCTGAGCCTGTGCTGGGATCGTGGCTGGGGAAGGAGCTGCTCCCTGTGGAACAGCAGCTGGAGCAGGAGAACCCTTTCCCATGCCAGCTCTTCTGCTCCCTTCCCCAGCTCACTCCCCCCAGATTAGTTTGGTTGCTTTGTTCCACAGAACTCTGATTTTTCTGTTTAATAGAATTTTCTTAACCACTAAAACTCGCCACAAAATGTTGTGGCATTTAGATTATAAACACTCCAATTCATTAGTTTTAACACTTTTTCCTTTTTTCTTGTTGATCAGAACCAGCAATTTGGCACTTAAATTTTTTTTTTTTTTTTTGACAATGTGGTAATAGCTCCTCAGAACAGACTTTTAACAGCACTTACAGCAACTCTGGAGCATTTCAGCTCCCAGCTGGTTTCTCTTCCAGCCTTTACCACAGTTGCACAATCTGCATCAGTCAACATTGGCTGTGTTGACTCAACCATGACCTGGGGGAAAGTGAAAGAAAGTAAAATCTGTGATGTTCAGGATTTTATCCTTTATCAGGACTTTGTTGCACCAGCTCCTTGTTTGCTTTTAACAAACATTTATTTGCAACATAAAGCCTCTTTAAACTATCAGTTTAGTTTTTAACTTAATTTTGGAGGTTAATATGAATTTTATAGCTCATCCCAGGCTAAATTCAAAACACAATTAAATTTTTTTTCAGCATACTTGAATAGAAATTAGATCTGATTGACTTTACCCCTATTTCTAAATTTACTATTAAAAACCAGAAGAAGTGGGAAGTCTGATCTTAGCAGATAGGTTGCAATTGATTACACAAAGGTAGGAAATCTGATTCTGCAAAAAAAACCTTTCAGACTATGGAAAAGCCCTTTTTTTTTTTTTTTACAAACTGGTACACACAATATTCATAATGGGGGGATTTAAAGAGTGGGCGTAATCATATATTTCCATTTGTCTAGGTCCATGTTATTTTTTATTTTTTTAAAAATTATTTTTCTAAGTATTTTGGTTTATACAACTTCTGTGATTTACAGGAAGCTTTTATCAATTATCACAGCAGGGATGGGATGGGATGGGGATGGGATGGGATGGGGATGGGATGGGAATGGGATGGGATGGGATGGGGGAGCGAGGGAGCTGGAGTGTGATGGGATGGGATGGGATGGGATGGGATGGGGATGGGATGGGATGGGATGGGATGGGATGGGGATGGGATGAGCTTTAAGGTGGCTCCAACCCAACCCATTTTTAGATTTCACAATTCTATAAAAACAGATTAAACCAATGCCAAACACCGAATTCTCTGGCAGGGACCCGTGCTCCTGGCGAGCCGTTCTGGGCGCGCACAACCTGCAGAAGCACGGCCCGTTCACGGCCCGGAGGAGGATCAGGAGGATCATCGTGCACTCGCAGTTCAAGCGGGAAACCTTCGAGAACGACGTGGCGCTGTTCGAGCTGCGCTCGGCCGTGCGCTACAGCCTCTACATCCAGCCCATGTGCCTGCCCCCCGCCGCCCTGGCGCCGCAGCTGGAGAACAGCTCCGACTGCTACATCAGCGGCTGGGGCCGCACGGCCGAGAAGGGTACTGTTACAATCGAGAAACTAAAGTCGCGATATTCAGGTGTATTGTTATTGATGCTCCTTCTGCAAAATCTGCATCAAACCCAAGTCTTGAAACCTTTAACCCACATTGGGAACAGGCAGGGTCTGTGTCATACCCGTGTCTAAACACGTCCAGGAACACACCTAGGCTGATGAAATGAGTATTTCACCTCTCTAAATTCTGTCTCCATTCAAGGTAAAACCTCCTCTGTGCTGAAGGAAGCCCAAGTGGGAATCCTCCCTCCCAGCCTGTGCAACAGCTCCCAGGGCTACGCGGGGCTCGTGGACAACAGAGCTCTGTGTGCCGGCGCCTGGGCCGGGGGCACCGACACCTGCCAGGTGAGGGGGAGCTGGGCCCACCCTCGGGCTCAGCAGCACCGTGCTGTGTGCCACGATCAATGAAAGGATCAGAAATTCTCACTGGGAAACACAGCAAATGCAAAGGAAGCATCGGGAAAGGGTGGGACAAGGCAAAAATGTACACAGAGGATTTGGTGCTGTTGGGAAGGTGACAGGAATAGGTGAGTGAAGAGGAAAGGAATAGGTGAGTGAAGAGGAAAGGAATAGGTGAATAGAGAGGACAGGAATAGGTGAATGAAGAGGAAAGGAATAGGTGACTAAAGAGGACAGGAATAGGTGAATGAAGAGGAAGGATGAAGAATGTAACATCTTTAGGTGTCAGTAAATTATAAAAACATTGGACACTATACCATGCATTGTGAAGCACAGGTATGTCTCAGCTGTTCTTACACTGGAGAGCAGCACTGGACACAGATGAGGCTCAGGGATGGGGCTCAGGGATGGGGCTCAGGGATGAGGCTCAGGGATGTGGCATGGTTTCCATTTAAATTCTGAGCACTCACCACCTCTTTCTGGGAAAAGCCAGCTCTCAGGTCCAAAGCACTGGTAGAAGCTGCAGCACCAGCTGGGACACAGAGACATTTCTAATTAAACCCCATAATGCATCCTAAGTGCTTTGTCTGATCCACTTCCTGCTTCTCTCAGCAGTTTTCCCTGAGCAGGTGACACAGCCAAGACACAGGATGTGTGTTCCTGTGCCTCTTGGAGCCTCCAGAGCATGTGCATGAATTCCCCAGTTAAGTGAGGAGTGAAGGTTTAGGTTTAGGCATGAAAAGGTGCAGAGAGAAAACAGAACCTGAGTTAAAAGATGCTGAAGCAGTGCAGGCCTGGGGCTCCTCAGTGCAGGGTCCTGACCAGAATCAGGAATTTCTCTGTGGAAGGAGCTGCTCAGGCAGGTTTGGAATCCCCATCCCTGGAGGTGGCACTCAGTGCTCTGGGCTGGTGACAAGGTGGGGACCAGCAGAGGTTGGACTGGATGGTCCTGGAGGGTTTTTCCAACCTCAGGGATGCTGATTCTGTGTCTTTCAGCAACACCAGATTCACCTTGAGTTGTCCACGTGCTCCTGCCCACACGTCACTGTCATTGTCACTTGTGGCTGTTACAGGCCCAGGGAAAATCTTAGGATTTTTCCAGTCTAACTTTCTCAAGCTCAGCTAAAGTTTTTCTCCCAAGCTAGAAACCTTTCTCTAATGTAAACATAAGAGAAAGAATTATAACAAAAAACAAACACCTGTCAAATCCGTGAAAAAACCTAAACCAGAAAGTGTTTCCTTCTCTAACCAATAAATTGGAGAATGGAGAATAAATTTGAGTTAGAGAATAAATTTGTATTTTGTTTTGCACAAACTCTCTTATTTAGAGCAATTTATTGAAGAAAATTATTGCTCTTTCTTGTTGCATGCAAGAGTCACGTTACTGTGTTCTCTCTACTGTAACTTCATACAGTAACAGTGACTGTCCAGTTAAAATAAATGTAAAATTCAGCCTGAAGAGTTTCCTGACGTGCTGCTGGTGTCTGTGCTGTTCCTTTGCAGGGTGACAGCGGGGGGCCCCTGGTGTGTTACCAGCCTGACACTGACAAGTATTTCCTGGTGGGCATCGCCAGCTTCGGCGTGGGCTGCGGCCGCCCCCGCTACCCCGGGATCTACGTGCGCCTGTCCCAGTACCGAGCATGGATAAAAGCAAAACTCCTGCTGATTAACCAGGCTCAGACCCCCCTCAGCAGCACCCTCAGCGTCCTCCTGGCTCTGGCACACACAGTGCTGGCACACATTTTGTAGAGGGGAAACCATCGTGTGGTTCTGCCTGGAAAAAAAAAACCAAACAGCTCCCTCCTGACTCCCAATAAAACCAAGAGCCAAAGGATGTGCACTTACTTTTTAGGAGTTATGTTTGCCATTGTGTTTTTTGTTTCCTGCCTCTGATATCCACACAGACAGGAGAGGAAACAGTAACAGCCTCGGCACTAATTAAAGGGAATTGAATACAGAAATGTCAGACTGGAAACACTTTGCAGGCACCCGATCCCTTTTCCAGCCATCAGGAGAGATGCCCTCAGGGACAGCAGCAGGGCTTGGGGACGGCAGCTGCTCCCTCTGCCGGGTAAAGACCAGCAGAGCACACTAAGGTCTTAATTAACCATTTAATTAACCAAACCTTAACTGGGGCTCAGTTATTGAGAACTAAGGAGGTAAAAACACCCTGCAGGAAGGTGAAATCTGCACTCATGATTTTTTACACTGCCAGGTGTGTACAAGTGCCACTTCCTCCACTAAAATTGACTTTTATTTATTCCTGGCTGTCACATGACCTGATCCACACAGGTATTCACACCTTGGCACCACCACTGCAGCTCTAACTTCATTACAAATAATTAGGGACCATCAGAATTATAATATTTTAGCGATTTTATTTACCAAGATCAAAATTTGCAACCATTAATTGTTTCAACAAATATTTACAATTCATGGAAAGCACGGACTGTTTGGAACCAACATCAGCTGCTGCATCTCTTGCCCTCAAGAATGAGATTTTACTCTTTAAAACTGAGATTTGAAAGTAAATCCAAACTAAGAACTTCATAATCAGTGCTTAAAGAACAAACTTGTGTTACTGTTTAATATTCCCACGATGAAAACCCAGCTGTTCCTTCCAAGACATGATTTTAATAAAAATTGACTCCTGGTGTGTCTGGCAGGACAGGTGCTTCCCTTGCTGGATACAAGAATTGGCCACCAGGTTTTTACAGTCTTAACACTTGGTAGTTTTTTTTTACTATTGTTCCATATTACAAAAGAAAAAAAAAATAATAAAAAAAAGAGAACACAGTGAGGATGAGCTAGCACAGAGCTCCCAGAGCAGTTGAGAGCTGCAGGTCACAGAGCTGAGGCAAGGTCCAGCTCTCTGAGGTTCCAGGCTGCTCCAGCTGCCTGAAATTCCACCAGAGGAACAGGAAACACCCACACCTCTCCAGGAGCAGCTCCCTCAGGTTTGGACTTCCCCAACCTTATTTCTGATGTGCCACAAAACTTTTTTTTCTGATGTGGTGACGACCAGGAGTCTCACTGCAGCCTGGCCTAAAGGAAACACACTGGGATCGTGCCCACAACAATCAGACACTTGGGAACTTCAGAGAAAAAAAAAAAATCCTTTCCTAGCCCACTAACCAGGAGATTGTGGAATGCAGATTGCTCATGGCAAAGAGCTCTGCCTGCTACAAGTCCAGTAATTCCAAAAAAATCAAAAGCACTGGCTGACCATGGGTAAGTGTTCCACGCCCAGGGAGGGAGCGGAGCTGGGAATCCCAGCAGAGCTGAGCACACAGGGAGCTCCCAGCCCATGGTGAGATCCCCACGGACAGGACTGGGAGCAGGATTCAATCCCAGCCTTGGAAATGGTTCATGGCTCGTGCAAGAAGCACTGCAGTCACCCCCAGCACCTGGCCAGACCATGGCCTGGCCACCAGGGACACATCCTGACCACCAGGGACACAGCCTGGCCACCAGGGACACATCCTGACCACCAGGGACACATCCTGACCACCAGGGACACAGCCTGACCACCAGGGACACAGCCTGACCACCAGGGACACGGCCTGACCACCAGGGACACGGCCTGGCCACCAGGGACACATCCTGGCCACCAGGGACACGGCCTGGCCACCAGGGACACGGCCTGGCCACCAGGGACACAGCCTGGCCATCAGGGACACAGCCTGACCACCAGGGACACAGCCTGGCCATCAGGGACACAGCCTGACCACCAGGACCATTCCCTGACCACCAGGACCATTCCCTGACCACCAGGACCATGCCCTGGCCACCAGGACCATTCCCTGGCCACCAGGACCATGCCCTGGCTACCAGGGACACATCCTGGCCACCAGGACCATGCCCTGGCCATCAGGGACACATCCTGACCACCAGGACCATGCCCTGGCCACCAGCCCCACAGCCAGACAGCTCTGGGGGTCTCCAAGAATGGAGACTCCCCAGGTAGAGTGTCCTGGTCATTTCAAACTTTTGATTTTCACCTGAAACAAATTAAAATGGTACAAACTGGACTCTGACACAATGAGATCTAATGTGCAGATACTGTCAACTCTGGGGAGTAAAAAGCCCTCATCTGCTTTTTGTTTTTTTTTCTCTTTCCCCCCCCCCCAATACTCTTCAGGATCCATTTTTTTCTGCAAGTTGCCTACAGACATACAAAATTAATTCAAGTATCTCCTACACCAAAGAGGATCTCATTTGACTTTGTACTATCCATAAAAATATATCCTTGAAAATCTGGTTCACAAAATATTTCATTTGGTTACTAAAATGAAAGATATAAACTGTCAAAATACGTATAGAAACTCAATTTCAGGTTTTGTAAAGATCACAATTTAGCTACAAAATATACCAACCATCTCCCTGTTTGCAATATAGAATTTGCTTACAAAGACACCCTTACTTTGCAAAATAGCTCCTACCTTACAAAATTAGGCTGGAAATTGTAATTTTCTACTCCCAGCAATAAACCAGAGATTAGAACCTCAAAACCCTTTGGTATAGATCTTCCATTTTTCACTACATCATTTTTCTTCTATTTGGTTTCATGTTCCAAAGCCTGGGAGAGTCCCTGGCCAGGACAAGCACTGAGTGGTTAATTTTAGATATGATCAGCACACAATTTAATTTTCAATGATTGATGTTTCTCATGCCCAGAACTAAGAACAAACTCTTGCAAAATTAAAAAATTTCCGAAGTTTAATCTCAGAATTTCTTCAGAACTTTTGTCACCAGTCCTTGTCCCTCCCACTGTGCTTTAAAATCACTGATGTGTTGAATTCTCTAAGAAAATCAACACAAGTTTCCCTGCCTCAGACATTTCCAGGACCAAACCTCTTGCTGCCTTCTGCAGATCCTTCCCCAATCTGATAAACACAGCAAACATGGAAAAAAAAAAAATCATCTCAACTTTTTCAATTGTCATCTGAGAAAGAGTAAAAACATAATTTATACCTCGAGCAAAGTATCAGCTTTTTTATCATCTGCACCTGTAAATACCAACTTACAGGTTAAAATAAAAATATTTACAGACAAATAACTGAAGGAAAAAGGCTTGAAAAAGAGTAAGAAATCAAAACATACACTGGTTATAAAGGTTACTAATAATGGCAGCTATGGCAAGGATTCTGTTTCATCCATGTTTTCTTTGTAACCAAATTTCACCTCTCTTATCAGAGATAGTCAAAGGAATTTTCAAAGAAACTCTCATCACCTGCCCTGCCACGTGTGACTGTCCTTCCTCTGTAGCTGCAATCTTGAATTTCTCAGTTTCCAGTTGTGCCAGCAGGAATTTTGGTGAGGTTTTCTTGTTTCCTGTTTGTACTTTGTCACCAACATGTTGTAAAGAAAATCTATAGAGTCTTTGAGCTGTGAAATATAGGTAGAAAAGTTTCATTTTTTTGACCTTTCATCTAGTTTAAAAAATTCAGTATAAAAAAAAAAAATTCTCCTCTTGATATTTCACCAGTCCCCAAAGGTTTTTATCTTCTCTTCTTACACACTTTTATGACAGTAAAGATCTTTCAAAGTTTTTAGCTCTTCAATGAGAGTTTTGTTCTGATTTTCCAGGACTGCCACTCGATTTTCCAAACATTTCACATATTCCTTCTTCTTCCTACGGCACTCCCTGGCAGCTTCTCTGCAACAAAGCAGAATTCTTGATTTTAGCTCTGGGATCCATCTTCTGAACATCACAATTCAGACCAATATGAGATGCAGTGAGCAACAAAACCAAGCCAAAACTGCCTGAGGAGAGCAGGGAATTCTGCAGGATCTGGTAACACCCATGGCAGAAAATCTGCAGGGGAAAGCCAGTTTTGGTTTCTCCACACTGTGAGACTTGAGGGAGAATGTTTGGGTCACAATCTGCCACCTTTGGGTCACAATCTGCCACAAGCCCAGACACAAGTCCCTGACAGGAGGGGCAGCTGGCTGGGGTCAGGCTCTGCTCCAGGGAACAGGAGGAGAGGGAGCAGCCTCAGGCTGTGCCAGGACAGGCTGAGGTTGGACATCAGGAGCAATTTCTCCATGGGAAGGGTGGTCAGGCACTGGAACTGCCCAGGGGGGTTTGGAGTGCCCATCCCTGGAGGTGGCACCCAGTGCTCTGGTGCAGATCTGTCACAGATTTTATGGGAGTCTTTTCCAAGCCCAGTGACTGATCTCAGCACCCCCAGCAGCCCAGGGGCACTCACTCACCTGTTCTTCATCAGCCTGATCTCCCTTTTCAGCTGGGGATCGTCTGTCTTGCTGCTCTGGGAGGTCAGGGTGACAGGGGAGGTCATGACCACGGTCTGGGGCAGGGAGGAGCTGCTGGCCGTGCTGCGGATCTGGTAGGTCTGCATGTCCCCAGAGGCAGCTGGGGACACAGAGGGGGTCACATTAGCAGTGCCACTCAGCTGCCAGGCCTGCACCCACACCCCAGGTACTCACTCTGCACCACCACCTGGTTGCTGGGCACCAGGATCTGCTGCCCATCCGAGGTCTGGGCGTACTGCAGGATGGTGCCGGGCTGGGAGGCGCCGGCCACGCTCAGCGCCTGCAGCCCCTGCACCCCGTCTGCCCCCGGCAGCTGCAGCCCGTTGGCAGCGATGGCAACTGGGGAGGGACAGGGACAAGGGTCAGACACATCACAGCACCCCACAGTGGGCTGGCAGGGCCATTAAATCCCAGCCAGTGCCAGCCCTGCCATGGCAGGGACCTTCCCCTGCCCAGCCTGGCCCTGGGCACTGCCAGGGCCTCAGCACCCCCACAGGATGGGCAGGAGCACCACAAACACCAAGTGGGAACAGCAAAGGAACAAATCCTAATTTTCTGCACCTTTCTGTACCTCTCTGTACCTTTCTGTGTCTCTCTGATACTACGTGAGCCTTTCAATGTGGCCTATGATTGATAGATACATCTATGATATATATATATACATCTATGATTGATATATATATGTACACATATATGATTGATATATATATATACATATATATGTGTGTGTGTCTTCACTGACATGTTGGCTGAAATCCAAAGAACACCACTGTGTGCTCCATAACCAACACCCTTAAATGTCTTAATGTGCAAAAAATTAAAATTACAAAGCACTGGGTCTGTAGATACCAGCACCAGCTGTATGGAGACATTTTTAATTAAACCCCATAATGCATCCTAAGTGCTTTGTCTGATCCACTTCCTGCTTCTCTCAGCAGTTTTCCCTGAGCAGGTGACACAGCCAAGGATGTGTAGATACCAGTTACTTCTATGCACTAACTTTACAGACTACTAGATAATAACCAACTTCTGTCCTTTATCTTACTCAAATATTAAAGGAAATCTGTATTTTGAGGCAAGTGGAAGAAAAACTGTGAGGATATTCTGGGTAACTTACTGTACTGTCCAGTGCTTGTCTGGTAGATGGGTGTGGGGACAGACATGGAGGTGACAGTGGAGACCCCAGGACTTTCCTCATCTCCTTTTCTATCCCGTGTGTCTTCAGAAGAAAGATCTTTCAAAATTTTTCTGTGAAAAAAGGAGTCTGACATTTGACTGCACTCCTGACTTCAGTAAAATGATACAATTGAGTAAAAATCACAGCTGGTGAACATTTTGCCCTGTACAGAATCCTGCTGAGGCCAGTCTCCAGTTAGTGGAGTCAAAGTTTCCTCACAGCAACGATGGCTCAGGATGTTCAGTGCATGAACAGATTCACTGAGTGTTTCAAGGGAAAGGAAACAACCTGGAGGGCAGCAGAACACTGCAAACCAGGGGAAGAGGCTTCTTCTGTTTGTTGTTTTGGTTTCAGATAAAAACACCAAGTGTGTCACACCTGTAGGATGGACGACGAGCCAAGATGCCTCGAGCCTTCTGTGAGGAGCCAATGCTGTCTGAGGAGTCCTGGGAATCCTCACTCTCAGACAGGGAAGATACCTGGAGAGAAAGGGATCAGGAGCACCAGCTCAAACACAGAAAGCACCTGGAATCTTTGATGCAGAAGAGGAGCAGTGGGGTTTGTTGGTGAGAATGTAAAAGGACAATGAAAATCATATTTAAGGCAGCAGCATATCAGGGAGTAAATATGCAAAGTACCAGCTACAACTTTCTTTATTCCACTGTGTGCTCACCCAGTTCAAAATGTTATTTTGTCTCTGATGCTCCTTATTAGTGAACAAAACAATTATTTGTTCTTATCCATGTAACAGAGTGCAGAGCAATGCACAGAGCTCTGGGAAAAGCCTCTCACTGAACTGCAGACACAGAGCAGCCCATGATCAGCAGGGAAAAAAACCTGCTCGTCTTGTACCTTTTTTATTTCCCCAACAAGGCCACAATGTTCCTAAATTACAGAAAAGGAATGAATCCAGTTAGTGGAGACTGTGTAAGCAGGGGGAAGGAGAAGGAAAGAGACTGAAGAGCACCAAGCACCAGGCAGTGCAGATGTGTGAGTGCTTCCAGCAGGGACAGGCTCTCCTCTCCCTG
Source organism: Oenanthe melanoleuca (assembly GCF_029582105.1). Taxonomy (NCBI): domain Eukaryota; kingdom Metazoa; phylum Chordata; class Aves; order Passeriformes; family Muscicapidae; genus Oenanthe; species Oenanthe melanoleuca. The sequence continues at coordinate 1,305,755 of NC_079363.1, read as the reverse complement.
CTCTGATGCTTTGTCAGCACTGACAGCTGGAAATCCCTGCCAGGTATCTTCTATGGTATCAGTTCAGTGAGGAGAGGAGTGTGGGACAAACTGCTGGGTTTTGGGGCAGCTCCTCCCTCCCCTGGCAGTGCATTCCCAGCAGGAACAGACTCACTGAACTCCCTGGGCACCTCCTGGCAGGGACTCCCACAAAAATCACATGGCAAGTGAGTGAGAGACACAGAGACTTGGGCACCACCAGCATGAGGGCACCCAGCAGCTCCTTCCCCTTCAGGCAGCACCAAACACTCATTTAATCCACTCCTGAATCATTCTGTAATTCCCCACTGCCCTCCTTTGGTGCCAGCCCCCAACACAGAGCTGTGGATTGGGTGTTTTAATAAAGGGAGGAGACACCAAATGGTTCCATTTTGGATTTGGATCCCAGTGAGGGATCCCTCAGGGCTGCACTGCTCACTGTCCCTCCCAGCTGGGGCAGAGAGGCCCCTGCACATCTCCCACAGAGCTGATGAGGGTGTTTGAAGCCATTCTGGAGTTACCTGCACGGTTTGCACCTGAGGGGAGTGGATCACAGAGGAGGACTGAGCTGTCTGAATCACCCCCTGCACCTGGACTTGCTCTCCAGGAAGCTGAACCACAGTGAGGGGAGCAGAACCTCTGAGAGACATCTACAACAGACCAAAAACCATCAGTGAAACCTTGGTGCCACGGGACTCAGGAAGTGCAACACGTGGAGGAAAACCCACATTAGCAACTTATTTTAATTCTAATTAAGTCACCAAAGTACCTTTAAAGATGCACAATTTTTAGACATTATTTGCATATGAAAAAGGCTGAAACAGTTCATTATTTCCTTTGGTTGGAGAAAAATCAAATGTGGCATTTTGTCACATAATCAAATATGTGATATTATGTAACATATTAAAAACATGAAAATGCTTCAGCTTCCTAGAGGGTTTGTAGTTTTGATATTGAACTTGCATGAGTCTTTGCACTTTAATTCAATTTATATTGTTCACAAAACAAAAATAATTCAAGTTGTACATGCAGACTGTAAGTAAATAACCACCTTCATCATGAAATGTCTTCACTACTTTTATTAATCTGAAATACATGAGAAGATGAAGGGATGATTAAAATACACACAGCTGAATTTCCATTCAATGCTACTTTTGTATCATAACTCACAACATTAAGGGACAATCAGAACTTTATATAAAAACAGATCAGGCAAAACAAACCCCAGCACACCTGCTGATATTCTCTCCTCTCCTATATCTAAATTTTGCATCAAAATCCCAATTGCCTCCACAGGATAAACAGTGGATGAGCTGCAAAACATTCCCAGGAAAAGCCTCCTGGAAGGATTCACTCAAAGGATTCAGGTTAAAGCTCTGACAGGGATGTTACCTTAGAGGAAGAATCTCAAATATTCAAGTTGATGTGGTTTATTAGATTAAATATGTTCATGTTGGGCTAAAATCCAAGTGTTTCCATGGTGCTGAGTACCCAGGATTGCTGCTACTACAAAAAGAGCTGGAAATGCTTTTTCTAAGGAAAAAAATGCAACCAGGCTTTTATTTTATTCCTGAGCAGCTCCTGTGGTTGAATAACCCCAAATCTGGGCTGCACCTCTGCACTGTACAAACACAAAAACTACCTTTTAAACACTTTAAAATTAATTTTATGTCACCCACCAACAAACAAACACATTTTCCTTATCCTCTTTCTGCTTTTTCTTCTCTGAGTGCTTCTCAGCATGGATCTATAATTTGTAGCACACAAGCACTGCTCTGAACTGCCTGAAATGTTTGCTGAGATCCAGCCCAGGCTTTACCTGTTGAGCAATATGAGAGAGCTGAGCTGCCTGCAGGGTTGTACCTTGTACAGCTGAGGGCTGGGACGGAACAGAGCTGCTGCTGCCACCCTTGTGCACCTCTTCCATCATCAGCTAGGAGAAAACCAGTGAAATCCAGTTAGTCCTGCATCTGGACAGGGCAGGGCCCAGTTCCACCAGTGCCTGATGGTTCTGCTCTCACTGGGACAGGTTCAATGAGCTCTCTGTCCCCCAGGGTCACCATCATGAAGGCACAGCCTGGATTTTTGTATTTTTATATTTCTGTATTTTTATCACTCCCCATCAACAGCCTGAGTCCTGCTGTGCCTCCTCAAGGGGACAGTGGGGTGGGACAGGGTGAGACTTGTCCTGCTGCTCCCTGGGGGTTTGGGAGGGAACAGCAGCAGTGCCAGGTTTGGGCTGTGCTGGAAGGGACTCACAGAATCACAGAATCACAGACTGGTTTGGGTTGGGAGGGACCTTCAATCCCACCCAGTGCCACCCCAGCCTTGGCAGGGACACCTTTCACTGTCCCAGTTTGCTCCAAGCCCTGCCCAGCCTGGCCCTGGACACTGCCAGGGGCAGCTACAGCTGCTCTGGGAACTGTGCCAGGGCCTCACCATCCTATTATAATCCCATTAATATCCAATTCTTAACATCCCATCCAACCCTGCTCTCTTTCAGTTTGAAGAAAATCAAGATTCCTTATACTAAAGAATATCTTTCTCTAAGTAAGATAATTTCCAAAAATATTTTAGCCAAGCTACCAGCCAAACCTATTTTAAACTATCTGAAGGTGTATAAACACAAACCAGGGACTCAAATCAAAGTTTTGAATTTTAAGAGTCACTCTGTCTTGATGTAATGCAGTCAGCAACACTTCTCTCATGTCTAAGATTTTATATTTAACTGTTCAGTGTCTTGCCAGCATCCCCCCTCGGATTCTGGGGGATTCAGGGATGCACAAATGCAGGTTTCAGCTGGGGGGAGTGGGCGGACCAGCCTGGAGCATTAAAAGCTGATGGGTGAGTGTTAAACATTTTGTCACAGAAGGTTTGAAAGTGTTGAAAGGACAGTTGCTATGAGACTAGAAATTACATTTCTTTCTGTGGAAATGTGAGTCATTGATTTTTCCCTGCTGAGCTGAAGCACAGCACGCAGCCCCATGAACACTCCTGGGGGAAGAGGCAACCCAGAGCAGAGTCCTGCTGCTGCTCTGAGGGGTCCTCCCCAAAATGTCACTAAAACAGGGGGCAAAACTGGTGGCTGGTGACACAAGAAACTAGGAGTGATGGAGCAGCTCTGCTGCGAGAATTGGGATGGCTCAGCCTGGAAAAGAGAAGTTCAGGGTAACCTAATTGTGCCTCAGCAGCAGCTGAAGGAGCTGTGAAGATCATTTCCAAGGGGCAGGGCTGGATGGGATTTGGGGATTTTGGGAAGGAATTCCTCCCTGTGAGGTGCTGAGGCCCTGGCACAGGTGCCCAGAGCAGCTGTGGGTGCCCCTGGACCCCTGGAAATGCCCAAGGCCAGGCTGGACAGGGCCTGGAGCACCTGGGACAGTGGAGGGGTGGGATGAGATGTTCTTTAAGTCTCTCCCAGCCAAAACAAATCCATGGCTCTGTGTCCTTTCCAGCACAGACCAAACCTTCCCCAGCCACTGCTGCACATTCCCAACATCCTCCTGGCTGCAAACATCAAACATTCAAGATTAAGAGCAGAATTCATGACAAACCTGCAGTGCACACAACTTTTATCTGTCCTCAAACACAGTTTTAGCTTTTATAAAGGAAAACTGACATTTTGCAGCCTGCAAAGTGTCCCAGGGCCTCTCAAACCGAAATCCAGGCAGCAGCAAAAATGACAATAAATTTCCAGTGCTACAGAAACCTCCATTCATTTCTGTAGTGCTAAACCACAGCCTGCCCTCCCTGCTCTCTGCTTTTAGTTTCTCTGTCTTACTGTCCCAGGAAAGACTCAGAACAGCCTGCAAGAAACAGTGAAACCAATAAAACCCCCCAGATAAACACCCCAGAGAGTTTGGCTGACCTTTCACTGGTGTGCAGTTCTGCTTACAGGAATAAAAGATAAAGTATTTCCCATTAAAAATAGGAGTTTTGAGTTGAATTCATCTCTGCTTGCTCTGGAATATTTAGTTATTCAGTCAACATCAACCAATGAAATGATTTAGCACCAGGATTGCAACAAGATGGAAATTCATCCTGCACCTCACAGCCTCTGGGGATGTGAGTGTCACACCAGACTTTGACTTTATTTAGCTGGAAAAGCAGGAATTTCCCCTGGAATGGCCACCTGTGAGGCAGAGATTGGCATCAGCCTGTGTGAAAAGAGAAGTTCTAAGGAAAAACCTCAAGCTCTGACAAGAAGCAGCAAAAAGGATAAAACACCTGAGCACAGCCACCCCCAGGTAAAACTGCTCTGACAGCTGAAATCAATTTATTCAGCTGAAAGCAGCTGCTCTCTTTGGGGTGAAGAAGAATTTTGCTGTCACAAAGAGGAGAAACACCCAATTATTGTCCCAATCTGTACAAACACCACTTTTTTTTATAACCAGACAGGTAAGGGTGATGATTTTCACAGTAAATCCAAAGTCTCCATGCAGCTCCATCTCAAAAGTTATTTAACTGAAAGGATTTTGCAACAGCAGCTCATGAAATTTGCTTTAAGGACTCCTAAAATTCTGGACATCCTCTCCCTCCAGCCAAGAAAACTCATCCTTCTCCAAACCTGAGCATGAAAATCTTCCTTTGAAACAAAAACAGAAATGTCACAGCTCATGGGGGCACATTTTATTTCTCAAATTCACCCTTCAAATACCACAGGGCTCATTTGTGCTCCACACAAACCCAGCAGAAACACAATAATGAAAAAAATAAACTCATTCCCACAACTTCCACTGATTCCCTAATTCTGTAAATTCCCCAAAATGTTACAGAGAGCACCAGAGGAAGAAACCAAGTTCTGTTTTGCCCTTGTAAACTGAGTAGAGGAAGGGTCTGATGATGTTTCATCAGTGAAATATTTTAAGAGCCAATTGATTATATTTTTAAAACATCAGAAATAGAGGAATACTTGACACAATTTTATTCTCAAATAGTGACAGGAGTCAAAGTCTGACGTTTACAAATTACACAAAGGGATTTCAAAACATTTCCTTAAATCATACTTAAGTAATCTGAGGGAATTGGGGGTCCTCAAAATCAGCTGCTTTCAGCAGTGAAAATATTATTTACCTAATTTTGCCATTAAGGCACTTGGAGAAAATTTGCTCACATAGAAAATTGATGGAACTTCATTTTTTTATATGCCAGAAATGAGTAAAAGAGCAAAGGGCAGCACATCCCACCAGATGTGCCAGAGGGAAAGGGAGTGAGTCAAGGTGCCCAGTCACTGCTCCCGATTCATCCCACAACACAAAAGTTATTCCTTAAAACTCCAGGAGTTTCCTCAGAGGATTTCTCCCACTCCCCCCCACCCAGGAACATCCCGACAGAACCTTCAGAAACGCTGCAGCCTGAAAATGTCAATATTCTATTCTCATCAGGGATCTGAGAGAAAACCAGCCCAGAGATCATTTCTATCATTTATATCCCATTTAAATCCCATTTATATAATTTATATCCTATTTATATCCAATTTATTTCATTTACATCCCGCTGCCCTGGATGCACCCGATCCTCAGTGAGCACTGGAAGCCAAGGCTCAGACACGGGACTGGGTAAAAATTAAAAAGGACAGAAGGACGCCCAGTATCGGCGGCTCAGTCACGATAAATCCGAGTTTGTCACGGGCAGGGCTCGGATCAGCCACCCTAGAGCCTTTCCCTCATGGCCGAGGGGATGCAGAACCCGGGGCGCTCCCGGTCACCCCCAATAAACCCTTTAGTAAACCGGGACGCCCAGGCCTCCTTCCCCCCTCAGCCCCGGGCCCGCAGCAGCCCCAGGCCGCAGGGCAGCGCCTCAGGCCCGGCTGCGCCGCCAACTCCCCGCGGTTCCCGCAGCGAGGCCGCGGCCTGCGCCCGGCCCCTCACGGCCCGCGGGGGCGGGCGGGAGAAGGGGGAACAGGCGGCGGGCGGGCCGAGAGGGACGGGGCGGCCTCCGCAGCCCGCGCTTACCTCAGAGCCCCGCGGGGCCGCGCGTGGGGAGCGCCGCAGCCGCCGCCCGGTGCCGCCGCCCGGTGCCGGCCCCGGTGCCGGCCCGGTTCCGCCTCAGGGCGGGCCGCGACCATAGAGTGGGGCCCCCGCCATAGAGCCCCAGCGGCGCGGAGCGCGCGGGCGCCGGGCTAGAGCGGCCCCGCCCGGCCGCACCATAGAGAGGGGCGGCAGAGCGCCGCCCGCGGCCCCCCGCGGCCACAGCGCCCCCTGGCGGTGGGAGGGGAGCGGAGCGGGGGCGGACCCGCGCTGTGCTGCCGGGATCGGGATCGCCGCCGGGATAATCACGATATCGCCGATATCGCCGATATTGCAGGGGAACAGCGTGGGTAAAGGGCAGTGCGGCCGGGTTTTACCGGCGGGAGCGGCTGGGACCGATTCCTCAGCGTTACGGAAGCTGCAGGTAACGGGGCTCGGCCCCTCTCGGGATTATTCCACAGCCGGTTTTGGGATCCAGTCTGTGTCCCCTGTGATGGGACAGTTCCTCAGCCATCGCTGGCGATCACAGGAAATTCAGAGTTCTCTGCAAAGCACAAACTGCAGCCAAGCACCTCGAGGAGCAGCAACCTCGCTCCTGGATTCCCAGAGGATCCCGGAATTCCTGAGGCTGAAAACTCCATCTAAGACCGAGTCCAGGAATTCCCGGGACCCCTGCAGGGATGGGGCTCCGTGCACGATCATTTCCCTTTCCATGGGGAAATCCCTGTGATCTCCAAGCCCCTGTTCCCTGGGATAAGATCCCAAATCCCCCTTTTCTCCAGGCTGAGCCCCTTTCCCATCTCCCTCGGGAATTTTCCATCTCCTTCTCCTGCTGTTCCTTAGCCCAGCTCCCTGCTCTGATCCCCAAAATCCCAAATTCCCAAAGCTGCAGCTACAGGTCACTGCCCAGCCCAGCTCCTTCACACCCCTAGAGCTCCAGCATTTCTGGGAGATATAAGATACTTACAAAATTCTCCCTCTGCCCAGGATCAGTTTTAACCCACATTTTCTTCCTTAAAAATAAAATTCCTTCATGGAAACAGTGCTGGAAGGACTAAACAAGCAACCAGGCATCAATATTTATTAACACAAGACAAAGGAAACACAATCAATGCGTTAATGAGACACTGTCCAGCCAGGTGTTAAATTTAAAAATGTAACTAATCTAACTTTAAATAAATAAAATCTTTATACATAATTACAGAATGCCGGCGTCTGGATTGGACAATGGGAAAGAGGTTGACAGAAATAAAAGCACAAATAAAAAAAAAAAAAAATGCATCTAGGGCTAAAATTGATCTGGTTTTTATAACCTTATTTTTAGGACAGTTAGTAGGACACAGCTGAATTGATTTAAACCAGAAATGAAGTGCAAATTCTAACAAAACAGGACAAAAGTGTCCTGTCCCCACAGCACAGTTTGCTCAGAGAAGATTCAGAAACATGAGACACACACAATGCTTTAGTCCAGTGGGAAGAATTCCCAGTTTTTCAGTTTCACTGCACTTGTTAAGTTGCAACCTGAGGGGCAAGAGAAGGGAGCAATGAGCCCTGTGCAGCTGCTGTCACACCAGGGGAAGAGATTTCTTTGGGAAAAGCACCCAGCCCTGCCCACCTGCAATGAAGAATCTGCTTTGTTCCCCCAAAAAAATATGGAAAGATCATCCCCAGCTCCAGAGGAAGGAATGGAATGAATTGTGGAAGGCTTGTGGCAGAGCTGGGGGTGGAATTTGGGGATTCCAGAGCCTCAGCTCCATCCTTCCTCCTCTCCAGGCAAAACTGAGCCAAAAACAAGGACAAAGCGCTCAGGGAATTCAAAGTGAGCAGCTTCTCCTTGTTCCTGGAATGTTCTCTCCATCCCATGGGCAGGGCTGTGTCCTCTCCAGCACACAAAATGGAATGTGCTGCAAGATTTGGAGCACACAGGAAACTTGCAAGATAAAACCTCAAACCATAGGAAGCTATCAGTACCTATCCAAACAAAAAAAAAAAAGGAAAAAAAAAAAAAAAAAAGATCAATCCAGTCACATTCAAAAATGCCATTTCAGGAATTCCATCTGGCACATTTGATGGAATTCACACACACATTGTTTTATTTGTGAAAAATCACGAGTAAAAATAAAAGACAATCGTGGAATTGGACTTAAAATCTACTTCAATGGACAAAAAAAATTGTTTGTTGAAATAATTAATGTAAAGCTTTGAGTAAAGAAAAAGGTTCAAGACCACCAGTTTTCCCTGGAAAGGTCACACTGGAGTGAAGCTGCTTGGCCAGGCCTGGGCTGGGCAGAAACACAAAAATGGTGACAAAGAACATGGAATAACAGGAATTTTCTGGCTGAAAGGGGAGAACAACCTCTGTGCACTTTACACCCAAAATAAGCTGCAGGAGCAGCTGCTTTAGTCACAGTCTGACCTGCCACTGTCCCCACTTGGTGTTCAATTTGTTAAAACTAAATATAATCACGATTTTGTGCATATTCTGATACTGTGGAAAACACAGACATGGTTCCAAAATGTGCCCCTGAAACCCAAAGTGTTTGCAAAAAACCTTAAAGTCCAGACCTGCCACAAAACTTCCAGTTTCTATTCCCCCACCAAGTATTTTTCAAAAATATCATTTGAAACCTCTTATCTGAGTTTTTAAAGCTGCTGTTTTCAGTGAGGAACCACCAGGATGGACACAGCTGGGGTTTGCTTGTGGATCCACTGTTCCAGTAACTGCCACAGGATCTTCCAAGTCCACACCATAAACCTTTTAAAAACTGCCCTAAAAACTTTGTGTGAGGTAATCTGGAACATTTTAAAAGTTTATTTACACTGTATACCACATCTGACTCAAAAAAACCCTGTTGCAGGATCTGGTAGCAGCTCCCAAGGCTTCCAAAAATCATATATTAGCACCCAGAGAAGTGTAATTGTTGTTAAAAGATGAAGAATTAAAAAAAAAAAAAAAAAAAATTCTAAGTCAAAGCTCAACCACCAGCTCTCCCCCACCAGGAAAATCTTGGACCTGCTGCTGCTTTAAGGCTTCTCTTTCTTCCCATTCCCTAAAGTTGGAGCTGACACAGGATGTGGAAAGCTGGCATAGCAATTTTCTCTGTTTTGTGAAAAATTTTGTGTTTGCCACAATTCCTGTCTCCTCCTGGAGAAGAAAAAATTGTGTCTGACTTAAACCTGGAATTCTGCTCCTTCAGGGAATGCTCTGAGGAGGTTTTTGTTTGCTCCCAGTTTCCACTAAAGCCTGTTCAAGTTCTTGCTGTGTCTGCAGGAATGCCAAGGGAATGGCACAAGGGAATTCACCTGTGGGAATTCCCAAGCTCAGGAATGTTTTTCCTTTCCACACCTGGTGCTCAGGATGAGGCAGTCTCAGTCCCTCAGTTCCTTTTCTACCCCATCCCATGCTGAGTTCAGCCTCTTGGAGAAAAGATGTGCCTTAAAACCAAAGGGTTCTACACACTCCTGGCCAGAATAAAGACACAAATGAAATCAGAAACCTGGGGAAGGTGGGAGCATCTCACATTGTGTCTAAGCCAATGCCAGGATGCTGAGGACCACAAAAGTCACCTGTCCTTAAAAGCATCAACCTTCAGCTGTCCTCACTAAGCCAAGTTAATTTGCTATCTAAGTGAATTATGTATAATAATATTTACATATTTAAAATATAGGCAAAATTCATTTTTTTCTTTTTTTTTTTTTTTTTAAATTCCAGAAATCTCTATATGAATAAGCAACTCTGATTCTGTAAGTTATTGATTTGGTCATGGCACAATTGTCAAGAAGTTGTGTGAAAGGAGATCATGGAGTAGGGAACTGCAGAACTCTGATGACCCTTTTAATAGTTTATTATCTTAACTAAATAAACCCTCCCCTTATAGAATCCTAACCCGGGATTAGATAAAAATACAAATATGTACAAGGGGTGAAAAAGTAACACTACTGTCAAGGCCTTGGGGGTTGGTAGCTCACACATTTCCCACTTTGCAGTTCTCTAAAGCTCATGGTTCAGTAAACTGTTACAAACGTTTGCTGCTGCCTCCCACATCCCCTGAACCCCCAGCACGGGAGGGAGGGAATGTGGCAGCAACTTCAAACTTGAGATCAAGTATTAGTAATTTTCACCAGCTTCATTTTCCTAATCACCCTCATCCCTCCTGCTGCCATCACATGTTGTAGGCGACGTAGATGGGGTCCAGCTGATCTGCCAGGAAACTGTCCCGCAGGTGCATCCGCTGCTTCTCGCCCCGCGAGTTGATGGGGATGACTCCAGGATCCACCACCACCACCACCCCCACGATCAGGTAATGCTCCTCCAGCACCACGTTGGTGACCAGAGGAACCAGATCCAGAGCCTCCTGCTCACAGCCACACAGCTCCACCACCACCACCAGCAGGTTGGTCCAGGTGAACACGGCGCTGGAATGGCAAAGGGGAAACAAAACAAAACCAGGTTGGTGCCACACAGATGCAAAGGTTTCAGTTCTTTATCCTCAGATGGAGGCTCCTGTGGCCATTACAGGCCCAGGGAGAATCTTAAAGGAGTTTTCCAGTCTGGTTTCTCAGACTCAAGCTGGAGCACTTTCTCTACTGTAAACATGAGAGAATTATAACAAATTATAACTGCTGGATCAGTGAGAAAGCCAGGGACAGGAGGTGTCTCCTCCTCTGACCAATGAACTGTCTGTATTTTGTTTTTCACAAACATGTATTTAAAGCCATGGCTTCCTTCAATAAACTGTTCTTTCTTGCACCATGCAAGAGAGTTACTGTGTCCTTTCACCACTCCATAACCCCCTATACAGTAACAGGTTCCCACCTGCTTTGGGCTGCATTTCCAACCTAACTCTGACGTGACTTGGTCCTGATGTGACCAAACTCAGATCTATCTCCTGTATGAGACAGGAACCAACGCTGCTGTCACCAACCCAGGAACAGCTCTTTACACCCCAGAGAAGGAAATTATCATTTCTGTGTTGAACTCTGTGAGAAAACCCTGAGCCTGTTCTCATCTGATGGGAAATCGTGTGCATGACTTCCTGATGCCAACACAAAAAAAACTAAATTTCCCTATATATTTTTTTTTTTTCCAGCTAAAACCCTGCATCTTTTCCCCAGTTTATTTTCCAGCTAAACCCCTGCACTTTTGGCCTGAAGTGCTGTTTCTGGGCTGGGCTGGCTGCAGCCCCAGCAGAGCTTTACCATTCAGCAATGCTCCTGTGGGTGCGGGACACCGAGGTCTCGATGTCGATGGGGTGGTAGCGCAGCCCCCGCAGCTCCAGGGTCTCGTCCAGGGCCCCCACCACGTACAGGGCGTCGTGGCGCTCTGAGAGAGAGGACACAGCTGCCATAAATGGGATGTGACAAACAGATCCACAGAATGCCACAATGCTTTGTATTGGGAGGGACCTTAAATCCCAGCCAGAGCCATCCCTGCCATGGCAGGGACACCTTCCACTGTCCCAGGTGCTCCAAGCCCTGTCCACCCTGGCCTTGGGCACTTTCAGGGATCCAGAGGCACCAACAGCTTCTCTGGGCACTTGTGCCAGGGCTTGGCCACCCTCACAGGGAACAATTCCTGCCCCACATCCCCTCTAAGCCTGCCCTCTGGCAGTTTGAAACCATTGTCCCCTGGCCTGGCACTCCAGGCCTTTGTAAATAGTTTATCTGTATCTTTCCTGCAGCTCCTTCAGGCACTGGAAGGCCACAGTTAAGTCAACCCAAAGCTTTTTTCCTCCAGGCTGAGCAATCTCAATTCTCCTCATTGCCCTGAGATTCCCATGTCCAGTCTGCCCAGGCCTCTGCCAGCAGTGCCCATTTCCGCTCCAGCTGTGCCCAGGCCCCTGCCCTGTGCCCATCCCCTGTTCCATGCCCAGCCCTGTGCCCAGGCCCCTTCCAGCTGTGCCCAGCTCCGGCCCCTGCCCAGCCCCTTCCAGCTGTGCCCATTTCCCTTCCAGCTGTGCCCATTTCCCTTCCAGCTGTGCCCAGCCTCTGCCCCTGCCCAGCCCTTGTCCCGCCCATCCCCAGCCCAGCCCCTGCCATGTGCCCATTTCCCTTCCAGCTGCACCCATTCCCATCCCTGCCCATCCCCAGCTGTGCCCACCCCATCCCATTCCCATCCCCACCCCACCGCATCATCCCAGTATCCCAGTATCCCATCCCCATCCCAGTATCCCATTCCATCCCATCCCATCCCATCCCATCCCAGCCCATCCCATCCCATCCCATCCCACCCCATCCCAGTATCCCATCCCACCCCATCCCATCCCATCCCAGTATCCCATCCCATCCCAGTATCCCATCCCATCCCATCCCATCCCATCCCATCCCATCCCATCCCAGTATCCCATCCCATCCCATCCCCATCCCAGTATCCCATCCCATCCCACCCCACCCCATCCCACCCCATCCCATCCCATCCCAGTATCCCATCCCCTCCCACCCATCCCATCCCCTCCATCCCCTCCCACCCCACCCCATCCCAGTATCCCACCCCATCCCATCCCAGGATCCCATCCCATCCCCTCCCCATCCCACCCCACCCCATCCCAGTATCCCACCCCACCCCATCCCAGTATCCCACCCCACCCCATCCCATCCCCATCCCATCCCATCCCATCCCATCCCATCCCATCCCATCCCATCCCATCCCATCCCATCCCATCCCATCCCATCCCATCCCATCCCATCCCATTTTCCCATCCCATCCCATCCCATTATCATCCCATCCCATCCCAGTACCCCACCCCACCCCAGTATCCCACCCCACCCCATCCCAGTACCCCACCCCACCCCAGTATCCCACCCCACCCCATCCCAGTACCCCACCCCATCCCAGTATCCCACCCCCTCCATCCCACCTCCGCTGGCGGCGGTCAGCTCCGTTCTCCGGACGAACCCCAGGTACCCGGTGCGCGCCCAGAGCGTCTGCGCCGCGTCCCCGAAGCTCAGGCGGGTGTTGAAGTGGTCGGCCTGCAGGGTCTCGTTGTCGTAGATGGTGTAGTAGCCACTGGCTGTGTGGGGGCTGTTCACCCAGATCTGGGCAGGGAGGGGGAGAGCTCACATCCTGGCACTGCCCCCCTGGAGCAGCAGCCCAGCCCAGTGGGTAAAGAAACCATAACCAGCTTTTATCTGGGATTTTTCAGATCAAAAATTTCACCTCAAGCTTCCCAATGCCCTGCAGAATCTTGGAAATGCATCTTGAGATCTACTCTGGCAGTAACTGTGGGGATTCACTGAGTAAATAGTGAATTTTTAACCTCAAACTTCCAAACACTCTGCAGAATCTTTAATATACTTCTTGAGATCTACTCCTGCAGAAACTGTGAGGATTCACTGAGTAAATAGTGAATTTTTAACCTCAAACTGCCAAATACCTGCAGAATCTGAAAAATCTACTAAAAAAAAATCTACTGAAGATCTACTCTTGCAGTAACTGTGAGAATTCATTGAGTAAATTGTGAATTTTTAACCTCAAAGTGCCAAATACCCTGAAGAATCTGAAAAATCTACTAAAAAAATCTACTGAAGATCTACTCTTGCAGTAACTGTGGGGATTCACTGAGTAAATAGTGAATTTTTAACCTTAAACTTCCAAATACTCTGCAGAATCTTGAAAATGCTTCTTGAGATCTACTCTTGCAGTAACTGTGAGGATTCACTGAGTAAATAGAGAATTTTTAACCTCAAGCTTCCAAAAACCCTGCAGAATTTTAAAAATGCATATTGAGGTCTACTCTTGCAGTAACTGTGAGGATTCACTGAGGAAATAGGGAATTTTTAGCATGTCAAGTCCAAAACTGGATAATAATCCATCAACACAGATCAATTTACTGGTGTGGAATCAAGACAATGAAAGCCAAATGTCAATTATACTATTTGGGAGCCAGTTTGCAAGATTTAGGGTGGAACAAGCTTCTTTTCAAGTGGGTTTTCTTTGAACTTGACAGTGAAATAATACCCAAATTCTAAATACTCCAGCAATAATCCATTTTACAGAGGCCTGTATCACAGCTCCAAACTGTCCCCCAGCAGGAAAAGGTCCCCAAGGAGCAAAACCTGCCCTTACCTCCCCAAGGTGAGAATCTCCCAGAGGCCCTTTTGTCTCTGGATTGACAATGACCACTTTGACTCCAGGCAGAATCTAAAGAGCACAAGAAGAAAATGTGCAACCCCTGTTGGATTATTTTCAGCATAATAAAACACCCAGGTTCAGTCAGGGCAGGGTTTCACCCGTGGACATCACAAACAGGGATAAAACAGCAAGGCAAGATCAGGGTATGGAATCACAGGTAAAATATTCTGGGCCTGACCATGTTGCTAAACCTTGATTTTGAAGAATTCACCTGAAAAAATCTCTTTCTGTTAAGCTATGAGGGAGTAAGAGCTACAGTAAATCCTAAATACAGGCTGATTTCAAGAACACCAGAGCCCACACTTCTGATATGGTTCATTTACTGCAAAATGGAATAATTTCCCCAACAGTTCCAGCAAAACTTACTCCCAAATCAAAGGAAAATTCATTCTAAACCAAAGTGACCTTGCAAAGGGACAGGATTGTCACAGGACAAGGGAATAGGGGACATGGAATTACCTTCCCAGACTCAGAGAGCAGCAGGCTCTGAGGAGCTCCTCGTTCCACCAGACGGACCCTGAACGTAAAAAAAAATATTTTCAGGAAAAAAAAAGAAGAGCTGAAGTGTCTGGAGTGGTGTGAACACTCAGCACCACCACAGGGTTTGACAGAGTTAATAAATTGGTTTGAGTGAACTTACAGTACCTGTCATGTCTCAAGGATTTCAGGTCCACATACACCGTGGTGGGATCAGGCCCCGATGTTCCCTGAGGATTTAAATATTTAAAACAATCATGGATGTCTTTAGAGCAGTTGGAATAATTTCTGCCTGAGCCCAGAAACATTTCTGGGGGTTTCTTGCAGCAAAATTCCTGCTGATATTCCCCCAGCTAAGAGAAACCCTTCAGTAAGCAGGTGACTTCTGGAACAGCTGTATGGGAGGGAGCTTTGGGGAGGGGGGAGACCCCCAACCCCTCCCATTATGTGGAAATAAACAGCTCAGATTCATGTTCTGAGCATCTGGGACACGACTTGGCCGCTGAAAACGAGAAAAGCTGCTTAAACCTTGTGCCAGCTGCTGCGTGCAGGGCAGATGCTGAGACGTGCACAGGTGGGGAGTGTGGAACAAAGGCTGGCAGCTCCAAGGAGCTCACCTGTAAACAGATGGCCACGTTGACCCGTGAGCCGAAGGTGGTGCTGACAGCCCGGGGGGAGAGGCCGATGTCCTTGAAGAGCTTGGAGAAGGAGTGAGTGAGGGAGACCCGCGGCCGCTCCTCGGCCACCACCACGCAGGTCCTCACACAGGACAGGTTGATGCCTCGGGCCTGCAGAACACCACCAAGGAGCTGCTGAAGTGGGGGATCCAGGGTGTGCCCCAGGCACAGTGCCCAAGATCCCCTGTGGGTTTGATCTCAAACACTACCATCCTTACGGGAAGAATTACAAGTCACAAAAAATAAGTGGAGCATCAATTAGATTGTTAGAAGGTGGAAAAGTGAATTTATAGAATTGTTTATATAAGGAGTTTAGAGATAAGATGAATTTGGGTGTGGTGTGTCTTTTTTTCTTCTTCTTCTTCATCCATTTTTGGGTTGGGATGGCACTTCTGGATTGGTTTGGGAGAAAGCTGGAAAGGGCAATGTAAGGGTCAAGTATTGGAAAGTGATTGTAACCATCATGTATACAATTTATAGTATAAAAGATCAGACCTGCCCAGAGGGCAGGCAGTGTGCCTCTGACTGACCTGCCAGACAGAGCTCTGTAAGTCAGAGAAAGAATTCCTTAGATAAGAAAGAATAAACAACCTTGTAAACCTCAGAAAACAGTTTCTGACTCTTCCTTCAGTGCTCAAGCTGGGAGCTGGAAAAACAAGAACTCTGAGACCACCAAATGTTGTGCTGTGAGGGGTCTCAGGCTCAGAGATGTCACTGGTCATGACACTAAAGGTCTCTGCACCATTTCATCAGTGCCTTGTCTTCATCTGCTGCTGTCTTTGCTCAGAGGCAGGATTAAAACATGAAGGAGATAATTTTTCTCGTGTTGGGATTTGGGTGTTTATTAAATCTTATCTGAAGTACAGAGTTCTGCAACACTTCTATATTTCTTCTGACACTTTTATAGCTACCAGCTAAAAGTGAGCAAAATGGAGGTGAGTCTAGCTGGCTACAAGATCTTTTAAAGCTAAACAGTCCAGTAGAGAGCTAACACCTATATTATTCATACTTTTCACCCAATAACCAAACTCCTGTGACCCACAGTGTAGCACTAACTGTCCAACCAAAAACTGCCTGAAATCATGAAGAAGAAGAACATAGAAAGAAACACCCAAAAATCCTCCATTTTATTCCATACCTATTAGCACATTCTAAAAACCTCAGTTTTAAAACTCTTCACTATGTGAAATCACATACTCTTATTTTAAGTACATACTCCTGACTCCATCACTCAAATTTGGAAGTTCTCTCCAAGGCCTCAGGTCAAAAGCCAGTTCTCCAGGGGGTCAGTGCCAGAAGCACAGAAAGCTCAACAATCCCAGGTTTCTGGGATCAACAGCTGGAGGTGTTCATCTGGCCCCTCTCAAGAAGTTGTATTTGCTTCTTATCCCTTGAAATTACTCAGCAAATGCAGGACAAACTCAGTCCTTGTGTTCCAAGTTATTCTCCCTTTATCTTATTCTATTTAACTATAAATTGTGTCTGAGCAGAGCCTGGAAATGCAGCCAGAGCAAGACATGGAGTGACAGTGCTGCCTCCTCTGCCCCAGCAGAGCTGACACGTCTGAGTCACCACAGCCATCCACTGGGGTTGCACTGACCCTTCAACAGCACTGGGACCTGAATCCATTTTTATTTCCATTTTATATATTTCAGAATGCTCTGAGCAGCAGCAGGCTCTGCTCACCTGCAGAAGAGAACAGAGAACAGAGCCTTGACCTCACAGAGCCACAGCTCCAGGAAATCCCAGGGAAAAGCCACCTCAGGCATGGCATGGAGCTGCTTTTTCCCTTCTCCCATCTGCAAGGAGCACACAGCTCCATGGAGCAGCTCTCCTGACATGTGCTTTCCATCATGTGCAGCCTGAGCCTCCACTGCAGACTGTTACATAAGGAATTGCTGCAGAGCAGAGCTGGGATCCTCCCTGCTCAGGGACATTCCCTGACAGGTGCTCCTTGCTCTTCCAACCCTCTCCTCCTCTCCTGGGGCTGCAGCTTCTGCAGATTTGCTTTTGCAGCACTTCTGGCCTGGAGATTTGTGCAATGGGAAAATCATTGTATCACTTTGCTTTACTACCAGAGTTTCCTTAATTTATCTAACATAACATTCAGGAAACATTTCTTACCTTTAACATTTCAACTTGGTTTCCAAGTCCCTTTGTACACAGTTCCATGACTGAATAGGAACAGAAAGTGTCCCTTATTTTATACTGGCTGACAGTAGATAACCAGAGAAAAAGATTGGATTCCAGCTCCATAGGAGGAATTAAAATTGACTGATGTCCAGAATACACACTGTGAAGAACATTAAGGGAGAAAACATTTTAGTGAAGCTTGTAGTTATCTTTAAATTAATATTTACTGTATTTGCACATTATATTCCTGCTAGTCCAAAGGCAGGCTGTGGGACTGCAGCTGAGACAAACCAGAGCAGCAACATTTAAAAAATGCAACTTACTGTACAAGAATAACAATTTATCCACACACAAACACACACTGACAGTGAAGGAAGAGAACTGGCTCAACCCCACACAGAACAAAACCTCCCTTATTGTAACATGTAATCAAGGAAGAAAGGGAGGAGAAACATTCTGAAGCCAGAAGATTTGGCAGCACAAACACACACAATCAAGATGGGATAACATCTTGCTAATCTGCAGCAAAAGGGAACGTGTTGTCAGCTCAAAGACAAATTTCCCCTTATTGTACATTAAGTCATTCTGTAATGTCAGTAATTACACCCAGAGGATCCATTTCCAAGCAGCCAAGAGTTCACCAGCCCCTTCCCCCCAGAAGTCCTACCTGCAAAGGCACCAGAGCACAAACCCCAGCCCGCAGTAGGGGTCCAGACAAATGGCAATCTGCCGGGAGGAGTAGAGCTCACACTGCAGCTTGATGGCCCTGCAGAGGCCACTGACAGCAGCATGGGACATCTGCAACACAGGGAGGGACACTGCTGGGAGCCAGACACCCAGGGACCCAGCACAGCAAAGGCAGTGCAGGGAGAGCTGGGAGGAAGGGAGAACTGGGGTTTGGTTCCTCACAGCAGAGTGCAGAGCCCTGACACCAACAACACAGCTGCAGTTAGACCTGAAGCTGCAGTTTTTGGAGTTTCACCTCATTGTGAAGAATTTTTCATGGAGATTGGGGGATCTCTAGAGCTCCCTTCCAGCCCTGCCCGTCCTGTGATTCCAACTAAACACACAGGAGCACTAACAACAGCCTAAAGGTTTCCCTTCTAGTTCTTGGTGTGAAGGGAAAGCTGAGGTTTGGTTCCTCACAGCAGAGAGTGCAGAGCCCTGACACCAACAACACAGCCGCAGTTAAACCTGAAGCTGTTTTTGGAGTTCTACCTCAATGTGAGGAAGAACTTTTATGGAGGTGGCAGAGCACTGGAACATTGAATCTTCCTCTCTGCAGACATTCCAAACCCACCTGGATGTGCTCCTGTGTCACTGCTCTGGAACTGGGGGATCCCCAGAGCTTCCTTCCAGCCCTGTCCATCCTGTGATTCCAACTCCAAACACACAGGAGCACTAACAACAGTCTAAAGCTTTCCTTTCTAGTTTTTTATCCTCTTTTTTCTGACTGCACCCCCATTCTGCTCTTGGTGGAGGCCAGCAGAGCTCAGAGTTCTGCTGCTCTCTCCAGTGGGAGGCAGCAGCAGAATTCCTGATCCCACTGTGGAAACCTCTCCTCCTCCATGGCAGAACTAACCCAGAACTGAAGCCCACAGCTTTGTCAGAAGAAAATCAGGGCCTTTGTTTAAGCTACAAGCTGGAGGTGGAGGTCAAGGGGAGGTGGCTCAGAGGGTCAGGCAAAAACAAGACATAAATCCTATCTCCAGACCCCTTACTATACCTTTACTCCTGTGAGCATGCCTGTTGTGGAAACACTAAAATCTAGATAAGCCAACATTTCAGGTGTGGGTGGCTTGTAGATCTGGGCCAGTCGCTTCCTGGGCAAGTCATCTGTGCAGGGGAGAAACAAATGGGTTAATTTGGGTTTCTCTACTGGTGTCTGAAAGGAGAACACAACTTCAAAAACACCAGAGATGGGATAGAAAGCTTTCTGTTAATTCTCTTTCCAGAAGAGACAGGCTAGTGTATGGCAAAACAGTGCATGGCAAAACTCTTGCCAAAGCTCCCACACAGAAAATTATTTATGTGAGAAAAGACCAACTTGCCCTTGCCTTAAGCAGATTAAAGTTGTTTCCAGCAGTCACTGAGGTCACTGCAATCATTTCCCATGCACAGCTCAATACAGAAGAGTTCCCAGTGAACAAGGGCACATCTGGGATAACTTCTGTACATATTCAAACACATTTTCAAGATCCACTCAGTGAAATGGGGGCAGTCCCTCTGGAAGTCACCAATCACTCCTGGCCCAGGGAGCTCACCTGTGTCAATGATGGTTGGCCAGGTTTTCACATCCACAGCACCAGCTGCCTCTCTGGACTTGAGCAGCCTCATCAAGGTCTGGGTTGTGAGGATGCAGGCAGCTTTGCTGACCTGCAAACAGAAACTCACTGAAACAGAGGCAGGAGCACATCCCAGCAGCACTGCCTCTGCAAGAGCTGATCTTCAGAGACTTTCATCATCTGCAGCAAACCTGAATTCCTTTCTCTGGCTTTGCACACTCTGCTTGCCCTTCACTAAACCCCCAGGGCAGCCCAGAGAAGGTGTCACAGCAACATCCAGCTTTCTGCCCCATGCTGTCTCCTGGTTACTGGGCTTTGGAAGTGACTTCACTGCAGGATTTGGACTTCCCCAGCAATAAGGAGCATCCAGGTGAAATTCTGGGTGCCAACACCATGTTGGTGTTCTCAGCCAGCACCTGCACTCTGTGAGGAGGTGGCTCTCTCTGGCATTCTATGAATGAGAACACTGCCCCTCAGCTCCCAGATGTGCCTCCATCCCTCTCACACAGACAGCTGTGCCACCTCTGGAGCCTGAGAGGCTGGAGCAGTGCTCAGTGTGACTCCTGTGGCACCCCTGGAGCCTGAGGCTGGAGCAGTGCTCAGTGTGACTCCTGTGACACCCCTGGAGTCCCAGCCACAGTCCCTGTGACACAGGGACATCCCTGCAGCCTGAGGCTGGAGCAGTGCTCAGTGTGACTCCTGTGACACCCCTGGAGTCCCAGCCACAGTCCCTGTGACACAGGGACATCCCTGCAGCCTGAGGCTGGAGCAGTGCTCAGTGTGACTCCTGTGACACCCCTGGAGCAGCACTGCTCAGTTAGCTGAGGTTGGAGCAGTGCTCAGTGTGACTCCTGTGACACTCCTGCAGCCTGAGGCTGGAGCAGTGCTCAGTGTGACTCCTGTGACACTCCTGCAGCCTGAGGCTGGAGCAGTGCTCAGTGTGACTCCTGTGGCACCCCTGCAGCCCCACCCACAGTCCCTGTGACAGTGACACCCCTGCAGCTGCCCCCTGCACTCACCTCCACGATCATCCTCACTGTGGGCAGTGTGGCCACCAGGCTCTGGGCGTGGGGCGGGCGCACGGTGACAGGGACACAGCCCGAGTACAGGCAGCCATAGAAGGCTGTGATCAGCTCAATGCCTGCAGGGACACGACAGGGGGACACTGGGGGAGACACCCTGGGCAGCAGGGCCCTGCTGCTCCTCCCCTGGGACAAGGGAAACATTCCCACTGGAAAATCAGCAGCCCAGCAGCAGGGGCAGCACGAGGAAGATGAGGAAGTTTGGGATAGGGAATGGGGGAAAGGAAAGGAAGCACACAGAAAACCAGGAAAAGAACATCCTGAGTGCCAGCTGACTCCAAAGTCAGGCAGGACACACCAGTGAGCACCTCTCACTAGCACTGAGTGCCCCTCCTGTATTTCCAGACCCCAGTGAGACCCCAGAGAAAGCCCAGGCTGTTTCCCCAGTGGGAGTCACTCACCAGGAGGATAAAGAAGCACCACATTGTCCCCTGCATTGAGATGGCCTTTGTCACACAGCACTGATGCAATCCTCTCAGCCTTTTTGTGCAGCTGCAGGCAGGTGGCTGTGCACACAGTGGTTCCCTTGAAAGGAGGCAAAAATGCTCAAACCAGGGGCTGGCACAGCACCAAGTGGCTGCTGTGAAACAAACCCAAGCTGCTGGCTAGCAGGAGCTACAGCTAGGAGTTATCTCTACCTAAAGGCTGCTGGCCACTCATCCACTACAGAGATGGAGTTAGGTCTGCTCTAGAAAATTCTACCTTCCAGGGAGTCAGTTCTGCTCTTCTTGCACCAGAACCTTGCCAGAATATACTCAACACCATTGATAGGGGTGGTGGCACCAAGGGACACACCATTAACTGATACAGGAACCAGTGGGACCTACAAACACGCTCAGTTTTAAAATGAAGTGTCAAACCATGAGAATCACGTGCTGAAGGGACCTAGAGGGTCAAAGGTCAAGTTTTAAGTCATAAATCTATGGGCAAAATCTGATACAGAGGCTAAAGAGAGGCACTGCAGAGGGCAGAAGATTTTAAAGAGTTTCTCACTGGCACTGGATAACACATGGACCTTAAAACCCACCAAGTCAGCACTGGTGTACCTTGGCATTCAATAAAAGGAAGAGTGGGTGGTCAGGAGTGGCTTGAGCTCTCCACTGCAAAACCTCTGTCAGGAACTGGTGCTGGAAGAGACAGGCAGGAATTCAGCACCAGCTTCTCCTTCAGTGCCTCCCACTGTGCACCCAGGAGAGGAAACTCCTTCCCATTCTCCAGCTGCCACAAACACTGATTTACCTTTTTAACTAAATCATTGTCCTCTATTTGACCCAGATCTCTCCCAGAGGCTTGAGCAATTCTCTTCCCAGCAACCAGGTTCCCCACCATCACAGAGGCAGGGCCCACACCTGTGGAGAGACATCAACACTTTGGGAAAAAGGGGCAGAGCAAAGGTGCAGAGAGTCTGTGCAGGATCCCAGAGCCCCTGGCAGTGAAACCTCACTGATGGAGCTCAGCAGGCACTGCTGCTCTCTGCTCATCAGTGAGATCAAAGTAGGAATCAAAATTCCTGAGTAATACATGCAAAGAGAGGCCTGGAGCACAGCCCAGCCATGGGGCACAGCACAGGGACTGGTCCCAGCACAGCACAGGGACTGGGACACCACTGGGGCTGGGGCACTGAGCCCCAGTTCAACACCACCAGACAGAAGGGGTTCAGGTTACCTGGCTGTTTCTGCCTGGGCTTTGGCAAGTTAGTCACACACGTGTGTGGGCACATGAGGATGTTGCAGGGGTGCAGAGAGCCCTCCAGAAAGTGCTGCTTGGTTTGGGAGATGTGGATCCCTCCCAGAGGAGTTTTTGGCAATGTGTTGGCTGGCACCAGAGCAAGGCAGTAAACACCCACTTGGTGAATGCTGTCAATGGCCTAGAGAAAGGAGAGAGGGTCACTGGCACAGCTGGCACTGCTGGGCACAGCCTGACACTGACACTCTGCAGGAGAAACCCCTGCACCTGTGAGGGGCCAGAGTGAGTCAATCACTGACATCCCATTTCACCTCTGTGCCACCTCTGAGCCCTGCAGTGCTGGGTACATCCCTGCCTCTCCAGCCCATTTCCCAGACACCAATTCCATTTTTAAATCTTTCATGACCAAAATCCCAAAATATCCACGGCTGCCTGATGAATCACACGACTGTGATCTCGGGACTGCATCCATCTGTCTCCTCTGAACCATCACACTCTGTTCCCTCCTGCCCACCTCAGCATTCAGGCATCTGATCCATTATTCAGAGCACCAGGTACTTCCCTGATTTTCCACCCCAGCCTGCACACTCCACTCCCTGAATGCCATTCCTGGAATGACACACATGCAGCCCTCAAAGGAAGTACCTGCTGCTCATTCTTTTAGGACCACACTCATTCAGCTGCTCTGGACTTTCCCTGCCCACTTGGTCCCTGCTGAAAATGCATCTCCAAAGAAAAGAGAGGCTTTAAAGCCAAGCTCTGAGCTCCACATGATCCAGACTAAAAGCAGAACTGCAAAGCCTGAGCACAGATCTGCTTTGCAGTTCTGAGAGGAGACTAGCACATCCCCTCTGTTCTCCCATGGAATCCCAGATTGACTGAGGAGTTTCTCCCCAAAATGTAACTTAAATTTTAACTTAAAAATTTTAACTTAAATTTTTAACTTAAAAATTTTAGCTTAAAATTTAACTTTCTCTTCTTTCAGTGTGAAACCATTCCCCTTGTCCTGTCACTCCAGCTCCCTCAGGACCCAGCAGAGGCACCCACAAAGCCCTGGTGCCAAGAGGGATGCACAGCTTGTGGTTCTCTCCACTCTCCATGCTCTGCTCTGCCCACAGCCCCAAAGCAGCAGGATTTCCCTGCCCTGCTGTACCTGCAGCACCCTGCTCATCCACTGGAAGCTGTCCTCCTCAGAGGCATCTGGCCTCTGCTCTGCCACCACCACGATCCTCTCGTCGTAGAACACAGACACAGAGAACACTGCAATCCTAAGGAAAAGGGCACAGCCACTCTGCAGTTTCACTCCTTGGAAACCAAGGAGAGATTAAAGACACAAC